>NW_026611583.1:347500-569353 GCF_029633865.1 Lampris incognitus | reverse complement strand
TTTCAAATTTAAAGAGAGAATGACCAGACACAGCAGATGTGGTTGGCAAGACAGTCAGATCAGAAACAGCTATCCCTTTAGATAAAACCAAATCAAACAAAGGGTGTTACCACTGCAATGAATCGACTCTTGAACAAACTGAACGAATCCATAAGTATCAACAAGCACCAGAAAGGCTTTACATAGAGGATCGGCAGCCTTATCCAGATTATTGAAATCACCAAGAATTAGAATCAAATCAGAATGAGCAACAAGACCTGAGACAAATTCTCCAAATTTTTAAAGAAATTGTAAATAATGTCCAGGAGGTCGATAGAGTATCACAATCTGGACTGAGCAGAGTCTGTTCATGGCTGAGAGAGATGGATTTAGAACAAAAGCCTCAAAAGATTGAATTTAGATTCAAGTGTAGAAGTTAAATTGAAATTATACTACTACTACTACTTTTGGCTGATCCGTCAGAGGTCGCCACAGCGGATCATCCGTTTCCATCTCTTCCTGTCTTCTGCATCTTCCTCTGTCACACCAGCCACCTGCATGTCCTCCCTCACCACGTTCATAAACCTCCTCTTTGGCCTTCCTCTTCTCCTCTTCCCTGGCAGCTCCATATTCAGCATCCTTCTCAATATACCCAGCATCTCTCCTCCACACATGTCCAAGCCATCTCAATCTCGCCTCTCTTGCTTTGTCTCCAAACCGTCCAACCTGAGCGGTCCCTCTAATATAATCGTTCCTAACCCTGTCCTTCTTCGTCACTCCCAACGAAAATCTTAGCATCTTCAACTCTGCCACCTCCAGCTCTGCCTCCCATCTTTTCGTCAGTGCCACCATCTCCAAACTATATAACATAGCTGGTCTCTCTACCATCTTGTAAACATTCCCTTTAACTCTTGCTGGTACCCTTCTGTCAGAAATCACTCCTGACACTCTTCTCCATCCACTGCCTGCACTCTCTTCTTCACCTCTCTTCTGCACTCCCGGTTACTTTGGAGAGTTGACCCCAAGTATTTAAACTCCTCTACTCCTTACATCCTCACCATTCCACTTTCCTCCCTCTCATTCACACACATGTATTCCATCTTGCTCCTGCTGACTTCCATTCCTCTTCTCTCCAGTGCATACCTCCAGGCTCTCTTCAACCTGCTCCCTGCTGTCACTACAGATCACAATGTCATCTGCAAACACTATAGTCCACGAAGACTCCTGCCTGATCTCGTCCGTCAACCTGTCCATCACAGTTGCAAACAAGAAAGGGGTCAGAGCTGATCCTTGATGTAATCCCACCTCCACCGTGAACCCATTCCAACTGCACATCTCACCACTGTCACACTTCCCTCATACATATCCTGCACCACTCCTCATACAACACACATCTCTCTCAGCACCCTGTCATATGCTTTCTCTAAATCCACAAAGGCGTGTCATGAAACCATACTGCTGCTCGCTGATCGTCACCTCTCCTCCTCTTAACCTAGCTTCTATTACTCTTTCCCAAATCTTCATGCTGTGGCTGATCAACTTTATACCTCTGTAGTTGCTACAGTTCTGCACATCGCCCTGGTTCTTGAAAATCGGTACCAGTATGCGTCTTCTCCACTCCTCAGGCATTCATTCACTTTCCAAGATTGAGTTAAACAATATAGTTAAAAACCCCACTGCCATCTCTCCTAAACATCTCCATGCCTCTACAGGTATGTTAAGAAGTTAAGTTGAAAATAGACTTAGATATAAAGGTGACACCTCCTCCCTGTTCCCTGGGCACTGCATGGTGGCTGTCCACTGCTCCTAGCTACACAGCAAGGATGGGTGAAACGCAGAGAGTGAATTTCATCGTATGTATGTACAAATGACAAATAAAGTGTATTCTATTCTATTCTATTCAGTTTATTTGCCCGCACTACATGGGCATAAGTACTACAATCAGGTGGGAAAACTTCATTTAAGAAAAGGACAACATTTGGTTTCAGATATGTTTCACATAACCCAATCACATCAAAACTACGTTCAATAATCAGATCATTTATTAGTAAGGCTTTGGTAGACAGTGATCTGATATGAAACCGAATTTAAGCATCTTGTTGAAGTGATCCGTAGTATGCAGAGCTTTAGAGCTACCAATAGATCAAATGTTAACTGGAATTAGACATCTTAGTTGACAATTTTGAAGATCTATACTTTGAATGATATGTGGTCACACTTTTGATAACATTAGATGTTTGGTTCTGTAGACTATTGGGTGCTTTGTTTCACATTTCACCACCAGTGGTATGAATCATTATTAGATTGTTGTGATTCACACATTTGGGAGAGGACAGCTTCGGAGTAACATAACAGGGTAGAGAGATGGTCTCAATGTTATAGACCAAGTTGTCAGTCTATTTATTCTATGAGAAATTCCTTGACTAAGCATATTAACTAAACTAGCTGACTCCACATCCGCACTAGATTTAAACCTAGCAGGCTCTCTAATCACCTGTAACCTGCTGAATTGTAAGTCTCTAGTATCAAACTGAATGTAGACAGCTATCTACTATAATGCTAGACAAATGGGCAGTGCTATACCCAGTAGGGTCAATGCTATCTGCTTTCAGCAGGTGAGGGCAACCCCAGAAAGAAGGCTAGTTATCAACTGAATCCCTGCTCATTACAGTAACGAGCCAGCCAGCGGTTCACTGAGGTGAGCAAAATGTACATCTCATCATTACCCCTCACGGGTAAGGGACCAGAGACAAGTTATCGATGCCGACACATCTTTCTGGCAAACACAAGCTTCCTGAATAGGCTGGCTTTTGTGATCTCTGATTGCGTCATCATAGCATTATTGGTGCCCACACGAAGTACTACTACTACTACTACTACTACTACTACTACTACTACTACTACTACCACTACTTTCGGCTGCTCCTTTTAGGGGTCACTACAGCGGATCATCCATTTCCATTTCTTTCTGTCTTCTGCGTCTTCCTCTGTCACACCAGCCACCTGCATGTCTTCCCTCACCACATCCATAAACCTCCTCTTTGGCCTTCCTCTTTTCCTCTTCCCTGGCAGCTCCATATTTAGCATCCTTCTCCCAATATACCCAGCATCTCTCCTCCACACATGTCCAAACCATCTCAATCTTGCCTCCCTTGCTTTGTCTCCAAACAGTCCAACTCTATTATACTCGTGCCTAACCCTGTCCTTCTTCGTCACTCCCAATGAAAATCTTGGCATCTTCAACTCTGCCACCTCCAGCTCCGCCTCCTGCTGTCTTTTTGTCAGTGCCACTGTCTCCAAACCATATTACATACCTGGTCCCACAACCATCTTGTTAAACTTCCCTTTAACTCTTGCTATAACCCTTCTGTCGCAAGTTACTCCTGACACTCTTCTCCCCCCACTCCACCCTGCCTGCCTGCACTCTCTTCTTCACCTCTCTACTGCACTCCCCGTTACTTTGGACAGTTGACCTCAAGTACTTGAACTCATATGCCTTCGTCACCTTTACTCCTTGCACCCTCGCCATTCTGCTGTCCTCCCTCTCATTCACGCGTAGGTATTCTGTCTTACTCCTACGGACTTTCATTCCTCTTCTCTCCAGTGCATACCTCCACCTCTCCAGGCTCTCCTCAACTTGCACCCTACTCTCACTGCAGATCACAATGTAATCCGCAAACATCATCGTCCATGGAGACTCCTGCCTGATCTCATCCGTCAGCCTGTCCATCACCATTGCAAACAAGAAAGGGCTCAGAGCCAATCCTTGATGTAATCCCACCTCCACCTTGAACCCATCTGTCATTCCAACTGCACACCTCACCATTGTCACACTTCCCTCATACATATCCTGCACCACTCCTACATACTTCTCTACAACTCCAGACTTCCTCACATAATACCACACCTCCTCTCTCGGCATCCTGTCGTATGCTTTCTCTAAATCTACAAAGACACAATGCAACTCTTTCTGGCCTTCTCTATACTTCTCAATCAACATTCTCAAAGCAAACATGGCATCTGTGGTGCTCTTTTGTGGCATGAAACCATACTGCTGCTCGCTGATCATCACCTCTCCTCTCAACCTAGCTTCTATTACTCTTTCCCATATCTTCATGCTGTGGCTGATCAACTTTATACCTCTGTAGTTGCTACAGTTCGGCTCATCGGCCTTGTTCTTGAAAATCGGTACCAGTATGCTTCTTCTCCACTCCTCAGGCATCCTCTCACTTTCTAGGATTGTGTTAAACAATCTAGTTAAAAACCCCACTGCCATCTCTCCTAAACATCTCCATGCCTCCACAGGTATGTCATCAGGACCAACTGCCTTGCCATTCTTCATCCTCTTCATAGCTGCCCTCACGTCCTCCTTGCTAATCCACTGCACTTCCTGATTCACTATCCCCAGATCATCCAACCTGCTCTCTCGCTCTCAATTTTCTTCATTCGTCAGCCCCTCAAAGAACTCCTCCCACATTCTCAACATACTCTCCTCGCTTGTCAGCACATTTCCATCTCTATCCTTCATCACCCTAACTTGCTGCACATCCTTCCCATCCTGGTCCCTCTGTTTAGCCAGTTGGTACAAGTCCTTTTCTCCTTCCTTAGTGTCTAACCTCTCATACAACTCACCATATGCCTTTTCCTTTGGCTTTGTCATCTCTCTCTTTGCTTTACGCTGCATCTCCTTGTACTCCTGTCTACTTTCTTCATCTGTCTTACTATCCCACTTCTTCTTTGCCAACCTCTTCCTCTGTATAATTTGCTGTACTTCCTCATTCCACCACCACCAAGTCTCCTTGTCTTCCTTTCTCCGTGCTGATGACACACCAAGTACCTTCCTAGCTGTCCCCCTCACTATTTCTGCAGTGCTTGCCCAGCCATCCGGCAACTCTCCACTACCACCTAGTACCTGTCTTAACTCCTCCCTGACAGTCTTCCTTCTTCAACTTCTACCATTTGATCTTCTGCTAGGGTTAGTATTAGGGTTAGGGCCAAGCCAAGCCCTTCTCCACTTTATGTCCTCAATTTTAGACCTCCAGAAAAATTTGCTCTATGTACAGTTTTGTTCTTTCTTTGAAAAGTTTGGCTTATATGCTTATTGTTACACGTTCTTGGTTGTGTACCTACATCTCACTGTCACTGATCGTGTCTGTGGCTTTCTGAGTGTCCTTTCCTTATACTGGCGTGCTAATTTAGAAGATGATCAGTGCGGGATTCCGGCCCATTCATACTCTTGTGAGTCACACCGAGTCACACCGTAGATTATCTCCACTGCTAAGCACGAACCGGAGAGCGATCGCTAACATGGCTAACATGCACAGAGCACTGAATAAGCGATGCCTAACGAAAATAGAGACAGTGCATTCATTCGAAAACTGGCGTCAGAATCTTCTCTACACACTCGCCAGAGAATGAATTTGCCCCTTTTCTTGTTGAGGGCGTGCACTGGGAGAAAAAGTCTGAAGCGTCTGCATTCAGTGGTTTCACGGACAATGGTGACGAAGTTCCAGTTGCTCTGAGCAAACAGCAGAAAGGGAATATTGTGGCGAATTCTCTCCCGGACTGCCCCCCCCGAATTCGCTACAATATGCCGGAATTAATGCAGGGGCAAATAGCCAATTATTGCCCAGTTGTCTCATGCAACACAATCGTCAGAAATACTGTCGTGTATCTACAGGATAACTGAATTATACAACGATCAAGGTGTATGTTGGTCTTCCTCTTGTATTTGCTAGACCGTAGTAGCATTACAACACGGCTGCGTTATGCAGGCCCGAAAACACATGAGTGACCCTCTTCCAAGGGCGTTTATACAAAATACACAACCAATAGACATCGAGGGTCAGAGGTCAAACATAAAATACATATTACTGCAAATAAAAACATTTGCTTTCGTGTGTATCGCCATACACTACACTCCTCCCCTGAAATCTGAACCCAGTACATTTACAGTACAACAACATTTCATTTTTTTTACATCTTTTCAACATGACATTGTTATAACAACAACTGGGTTCTCACAGATGTAATCTATCAGGCGGCTTCACCTGCCGCTGCGCCCTCTGCTGGACACCCTCTGCAACTGCGGAGGGAGCAGTCTCACTGGATCCTTGCTGCACAACCCTCTCAGTGGATTCTGGGGCGTTTACTGGGGCGTCTACAGGCGTTGCTCCACGTGCATGTGGTACATGTGGAACAACCCTCAGATCATCATCAGATTCATCTGACACACTACAGTTCTCCATCTCAGTATTGATCATTTGATTGGCATGTCTCTTGTACACCTTTCACTTTCACTTTCACAAGATATGTGACAGGGCCAAGTGCCTTTGCAATGCACCCAGGCACCCATTTAACACCTTCCCCTCCCCTGTGGTTTCGAACCAACACCTTCTGTTTTGGTAGGAAGTGTCTGACTTGTGCCAACTTATCTGCTTGTTTGGACTGTTGACTGTCCTGTCTCCGTTGCGTGGACTTTGTGAAATTAGGTTTGGTGAGAGGCAACCTGGTTTTGAATTGATGTCTGAGAAACAAGTCTGCAGGTGTTTTCCCTGTAGTAGACTGTGGTGTCCTCCTATAACAGAATAGGAAAGTGTGTATGCAGTGCTGCAACGTCATGTTGCTACTCTTTCCCCTTCCAAGAGCTGTTTTCAGGTTCTGCACCAAACGCTCTGCAGCCCCATTAGAAGCTGGGTGGGAAGGAGAACTCTTAATGTGTTTCACCCCATTGTTTTTCAGGAAGGTTTCAAACTCAGCAGATACACATTGTGGTCCATTATCAGACACAAGTTTGTCTGGAAGACCCCAAGTGGCAAAGTATCCCCTCAAAACTTCTATGGTCTTTTCAGATGTAGTGCTACTCATCAAAGCTACTTCTGGCCAACGTGAATAGCTATCAGTGACCACTAGGAAGCTGAACTTTCCCTTCTGAGCATAATCTATGTGTATCCTCTGCCAAGGACAGTTAGGCCAGCTCCAATCGTGAACAGGAGCTGTGGCAGGTTGGTGTCTGTTTAACTGGCATGTCTGGCAACTGTTTACCAGTGACTCTATGTCAGAATCAAGGTTTGACCACCAAAAGTGACTACGGGCTAATGCCTTCATCTTTACCATTCCCTGGTGATTTTCATGCAATTCACGTAACATCTGTGGTCTTAACACCTCTGGTATGATTACCCGGAAACCCCACATCACACGGCCAGATTCAACAGTCAGTTCAGTGTTATGAAGTATGGCCTTCACTCATCTTCATTCAAATGTTTTGGCCAACCATTCAATGTGAAGTGCTTCACTCTCTGAAATACTGCATCAGTCTTTGTCTGTTTTGCAATCTCTGGTGAGGACACTGGCACTTTATCCAAGAATGAGACCCAGAACACAGAACTATAATGTGAGTCTGCTTCTTTAGTCTGTAGTGGTAAACGCGATAATGCATCGGCATTTGCATGTTGTAAGGATGGCTTGTAACGTATATGTCATACTGGTATGCTGCTAAAATTAATGACCACGTCTGCAGCCTAGCTGCTGCCAATGTAGGCACTCCAGTCTTGGGCCCTAGTATCTTTAGCAGTGGTTTGTGGTCTGTAAGCAGAGTAAACCTTCGTCCATACAGAGAGTCATTAACTTGGTCATCCTAGAGATGATACTAAGTGCTTCCTTCTCTATCTGAGAATAGCTGACATCTGTTTTAGTGAGTGTCCTAGACACGTAGGCTATAGGTTTCTCACTGTTGTCTGGAAACTCATGTGAAATCACGGCACCAATGCCGTAAGGTGAAGCATCACATGCCAAAATTACAGGCAGTTTAGGATCATAATGTGTAAACACTGGCGCGGCTACAAGCTGTGCTTTAGTACGCTCACACACCTCTTGATATTTTCTTGTCCAACCCCTCTTTATCTTTATGTAGGAGCCCAGTCATAGGCTTAACCTCGCTGGACAGGTTTGGTATACATTTGCCGTAGTAATTGAGCATGGCTAAGTACGACCTCAAATCTGTCACATGTTTCGGCACAGGAGCTTTGTCAGTAGCCTCAGTTTCCTCTTTAATTGGGCGCACACCCTCGGCATCAATGAGATATTGGCATGGCGTTTCTCTTTGTTAAGCCTCAGCACATGTTCTTCCAGGCTCTGTAACACTTGTTAAGATGTGCGGTGGTATCTGTTCCTGTTATCAACACATCGTCTAAGTAGCATACCACGCCATGGAGCCCTTGTAATACTTCATCCATAGTGTGCTGGAAAATAGCTAGCGCCCCCATATGGCAAGCGGTTGCATACATAGAGACCTGTGTGTGTGTTGATGGTGAGAAATGGCTTACTTTTCTCTCCATGTCGAGCTGAGTGTAGGCCTGCGTCAAGTCAAGTCAAGTTTAGTGAAATGCTTTGCACCTGCTAAAGTGGAGAATAAATCCTGCGGTTTTGGAAGTGGGTACTGATCTACATCAAGCCACTGATTTACCGTCACCTTATAATCTCCGCAAATGCGCTCTGATCCATCTTTGTTCGGAATGCACACTAGCGGCGCAGCCCATTCACTATGCTGCACAGGAGAGATCATTCCCTGCTGTTAGAGTTCGGTTAACTTGGTATCCACGGCTGCACGCAGTGCATAAGGAGCCGGCCTCGCTTTGCTAAATGTTGGTACAGCTTCCGGTGATACACGCGAGGATGCAGTGAGGCCTTCTGCACGGCCCAGCTCTGCGCTGAACACTGCTCTGTGCTCTGAGCACACTTGCTCCACTGGCTCAGATGTGGCAACACGACTCACTTTTGACCAATCTAAGCTGAGGACTCGAATCCAATCCCGCCCCATCAGCGCCGGGGCTCTACCACGGGCCACTAGCAAGGCAGCTGTGAATGCTGCTTCCCACATTGCACATTCACTAGGATTTCACCCCACAAAGCTACCGGTTGGTCTGTGTATGTTCTCAATGTCACGTCACATGAATGCAGTTTCCACCCTTCCAGTTTGGATTTGTACAGCTCTCTGAGATAACTGACATGGCTGCCCCGGTATCTACCTCCATGTCCATCCTAACACCACTGCATTCTACCATCACCTTGTAAGGTTTCACATACTCGCACTCAGTCTTTACTGAACACAGTCTCATATCAGTTTGCTGTTCAGAATCGGTCCCTGAGTCCGGTTCGCGAGTTGCGTCTGCCTGGTCCACCAAGTTCACCTCCGGGCTGCCTTTCGTCCGATGTGGGCTCAGGATGCAGCCCTGGGGTGAACCTGTGCTCACTAAGATGGAATTTGATGTGTGGCTGCCCACCCTGACTGTCCGCTGCCGCTGCATCAGGAAGTCGAGGACCCAGTTGCAGGTGCCAGTATCCACGTCCAGCAACCTCAGCTTCTCCTCCAGTTGTGGTACGATAATGTAAATGCCAAGCTGAAATTGAAGAGGAGGATCCTGGCATAGGTGTTATTCCCTTTCAGGTGTGACCAAGTGAGGTGGAGTATGGTAGATATTGGCTCTATATGCAAACTGTAGGGGATCTAGGTTTGCAGTGAGGCAGGCCTTGATGTGCTGCACGACAAGACGCTCCAAGCATTTCATAGCTATGGGAGTGAGGGCCACAGGGTTGAAGTCATTCATCCTGGCTGGGTTTGACTTTTTGGGCAGGGGAACGATGGTGGCACTTTTGAGGCAGGTGGGCACTACTGCTTGACTGAGTGAGGTGTTGAAGATGTCTGCAAAAACTTCTTTCAGCTGTTCTGCGCAGTCCTTAAGAACTCACCCAGGTATGTTGTCCAGCCTCACAGCTTTGCGCGGGTTGACGCTGACGAAGGCCTTCTTTACTGAGTACCTGGTCACTTTGTGATGGTGGACGTGTCTGTGCCCACCTGTTGTTGGTTACCTCAAAACGTGCAAAAAAATTCTTTGGGTTTGTCTGGTAGGGAGAGCTCTTTATGGCATACCTGCAGGGTTGGGGGTTTGTAGTCAGTTATCGCTTGAAAACCTTGCCACAAGAGCCGTGTGTCTTCATTATCCGTGAAGTGGCTGTTGAGCTTGTGTCCATGCAGCAGAACCCGTTGGACTACTTATCGACCTCTCCAGCTCATGGTCACAATAGACAACAGGAGGATGAGTTAATGTCATCCCCGCACAAGACAGAAACACTCTCCTCCCCTCATGATGCAGACAGGACACCGACTTGTACTGATCGATTCAAACCTCCTTCTCTCTCTCTCTCTCTCTCTCTCTCTCTCGCTCTCTCTCTCTCTTCCTCTCTTTCACTTATGTTCTGGTCATGAATTACTTCTGAACTTTACAGGAAAGAAGACCAGTTTTGTTGGAGGCCTTGATCCTCCAACCTCTCTCTTTAACACACACACACACACACACACACACACACACAGCCAAACCCCTCCTTCGAGCCTTTTTACCAAACTCTGGTCATCTTAACTAAGGCCATACATTGTTAGCATTGCGGGGGAGCCAGCGGGCGTGACTCTGCGTACTTCTCTCCACGTCTGCATCAATGTGGATTAACGTTTAACCCTCTAGTTATATAGTGAACAATACTCGGCACCGTTTCCATGAGCAATCGTTCAACTGCTGTATCTCTGCAAAATAAAATGACGGAGTTATTAAAATTCAGATTTAATCAACTGTTTGCCATGTGACCACACTGCCATCTAGTGACCTTTTTTGGTAAGATACGCATTTGAATTACTGTCATAGCGTTTATGACATGAATGTATTAATTGTCTTTAAAATGTATCATGTAATTATTATCTAGTAACGATTTGAATACTAATGTCTTGTAGAATTGAAATGTGATCTACTTCCATTTAGCACTAGCCACATTTTAGAGAACTAGGACTTTATTGTCTTGTTTTGGATTCACATGTGTGATTAATATTATGCAATATGTAGATGTTTGCCCATAGATATACATGAGTGTCTATGCTGACAAGGCAAATGGGGGAGTATGTAGGCTAATTAAAAGCCTGCAAATATAACCCCTGGACAGGACATTGACGAGATTATTCTTGATGTCAAGAGAGATGTCGTTCGTTTGACACCTGTCTACAACTGCAAAAGTTCTTTGCACAGTTTGAGCGTTCTCTCTTCCTTCTTTCCTTTTTCATGCGCGACCAGGACTATCCTGCTGCTGTTCTGGTCTTCATGCGCGACCAGGACTATCCTCCTGCTCTGGTTTTCGTGGGCGACCAGGACTATGCTGCTGCTCTGGTTTTTCATGTGCGACCAGGACTATGCTCCTGCTCTGGTTTTCGTGGGCGACCAGGACTATGCTGCTGCTCTGGTTTTTCATGCTCGACCAGGACTATGCTCCTGCTCTGGTTTTTCATGCTCGACCAGGACTATGCTCCTGCTCTGGTTTTTCATGTGCGACCAGGACTATGCTCCTGCTCTGGTTTTTCATGCGCGACCAGGACTATGCTCCTGCTCTGATTTTCATGTGCCACCAGGACTATGCTCCTGCTCTGGTTTTTCATGTGCGACCAGGACTATGCTCCTGCTCTGATTTTCATGTGCCACCAGGACTATGCTCCTGCTCGGATTTTTCATGCGCGACCAGGACTATGCTGCTGCTCTGGTTTTTTATGCTTGACCAGGACTATGCTGCTGCTCTGGTTTTTCATGCTCGACCAGGACTATCCTGCTGCTCTGGTTTTTCATGCGCAACCAGGACTATCCTGCTGCTCTGTTTTTTCATGCGCAACCAGGACTATGTTGCTGCTCTGGTCTTCATGCGCGACCAGGACTATGCTGCTGCTCTGGTTTTCATGCGCGACCAGGACTATCCTGTTGTTCTGGTTTTCATGCGCGACCAGGACTATGCTGCTGCTGTGGTCTTCATGCGCGACCACGACTATCCTGCTGCTCTTGTTTTCATGCGCGACCAGGACTATGCTGCTGCTCTGGTTTTTCATGCGCGACCAGGACTATGCTGCTGCTCTGGTTTTTCATGTGCGATCAGGACTATGCTCCTGCTCTGGTTTTTCATGCGCGACCAGGACTATGCTCCTGCCCTTATTTTTCATGCGCGACCAGTACTATGTTGCTGCTCTGGTTTTCATGTGCCACCAGGACTATGCTCCTGCTCTGGTTTTTCATGCGCGACCAGGACTATGCTCATGCTCTGGTTTTTCATGCGCGACCAGTACTATGTTGCTGCTCTGGTTTTCATGTGCCACCAGGACTATGCTCCTGCTCTGGTTTTTCATGCGCGACCCGGACTATGCTCATGCTCTGGTTTTTCATGCGCGACCAAGACTATGCTCCTGCTCTGGTTTTCATGCGCGACCAGGACTATGTTGCTGCTCTGGTTTTTCATGCATCACCAGGACTATGCTGCTGCTCTGGTTTTTCATGCGCGACCAGGACTATCCTGCTGCTCTGGTTTTCATGCGCGACCAGGACTATGCTGCTGCTCTTGTCTTCATGCGCGACCAGGACTATGCTGCTGCTCTGGTCTTCATGCGCGACCAGGACTATGATGCTGCTCTGGTCTTCATGCGCGACCAGGACCATCCTGCTGCTCTGGTTTTTCATGCGCGACCATGAATATGCTGCTGCTCTGGTTTTCATGAGGCGACCAGGACTATGCTCCTGCTCTGGTTTTCATGCGCAACCAGGACTATGCTCCTGCTCTGGTTTTTCATGCCTGACCAGGACTATGCTCCTGCTCTGGTCTTCATGCGCGACCAGGACTATGATGCTGCTCTGGTCTTCATGCGCGACCAGGACTATGCTGCTGCTCTGGTTTTTCATGTGCGATCAGGACTATGCTCCTGCTCTGGTTTTTCATGCGCGACCAGGACTATGCTCCTGCTCTGGTTTTTCATGCGCGACCAGGACTATGCTCATGCTCTGGTTTTTCATGCGCGACCAGGACTATGCTCCTGCTCTGGTTTTTCATGTGCGACCAGGACTATGCTCCTGCTCTGGTTTTTCATGCGCAACCAGGACTATCCTGCTGCTCTGTTTTTTCATGCGCAACCAGGACTATGTTGCTGCTCTGGTCTTCATGCGCAACCAGGACTATGCTGCTGCTCTGGTTTTCATGCGCGACCAGGACTATCCTGTTGTTCTGGTTTTCATGCGCGACCAGGACTATGCTGCTGCTGTGGTCTTCATGCGCGACCACGACTATCCTGCTGCTCTTGTTTTCATGCGCGACCAGGACTATGCTGCTGCTCTGGTTTTTCATGAGCGACCAGGACTATGCTGCTGCTCTCATTTTTCATGTGCGACCAGGACTATGCTGCTGCTCTGGTTTTTCATGTGCGATCAGGACTATGCTCCTGCTCTGGTTTTTCATGCGCGACCAGGACTATGCTCCTGCCCTTATTTTTCATGCGCGACCAGTACTATGTTGCTGCTCTGGTTTTCATGTGCCACCAGGACTATGCTCCTGCTCTGGTTTTTCATGCGCGACCAGGACTATGCTCATGCTCTGGTTTTTCATGCGCGACCAAGACTATGCTCCTGCTCTGGTTTTCATGCGCGACCAGGACTATGTTGCTGCTCTGGTTTTTCATGCATCACCAGGACTATGCTGCTGCTCTGGTTTTTCATGCGGACCAGGACTATCCTGCTGCTCTGGTTTTCATGCGCGACCAGGACTATGCTGCTGCTCTTGTCTTCATGCGCGACCAGGACTATGCTGCTGCTCTGGTCTTCATGCGCGACCGGGACTATGATGCTGCTCTGGTCTTCATGCGCGACCAGGACTATGCTGCTGCTCTGGTTTTTCATGCGCGACCATGAATATGCTGCTGCTCTGGTTTTCATGAGGCGACCATGACTATGCTCCTGCTCTGGTTTTCATGCGCAAACAGGACTATGCTTCTGCTCTGGTTTTTCATGCGTGACCAGGACTATTCTCCTGCTCTGGTTTTTCATGCGGGACCAGGACTATGTTGCTGCTCTGGTTTTTCATGCGTGACCAGGACTATGCTGCTGCTCTAGTTTTTCATGCGCAACCACGAATATGCTGCTGCTCTGGTTTTCATGAGGCGACCAGGACTATGCTCCTGCTCTGGTTTTCATGCGCAATCAGGACTATGATGCTGCTCTGGTCTTCATGCGCGACCAGGACTATGCTGCTGCTCTGGTTTTTCATGCGCGACCACGAATATGCTGCTGCTCTGGTTTTCATGAGGCGACCACGACTATGCTCCTGCTCTGGTTTTCATGCGCAACCAGGACTATGCTCCTGCTCTGGTTTTTCATGCGTGACCAGGACTATGCTCCTGCTCTGGTTTTTCGTGCGCGACCAGGACTATGCTGCTGCTCTGGTTTTTCATGCGCGACCAGGACTATGCTGCTGCTCTGGTTTTTCATGCTCGACCAGGACTATACTCCTGCTCTGGTTTTTCATGCGCGACCAGGACTATGCTCCTGCTCTGATCTTCATGTGCCACCAGGACTATGCTCTTGCTCTGATTTTTCATGGGCGACCAGGACTATGCTGCTGCTCTGGTTTTTCATGTGCGACCAGGACTATGCTGCTGCTCTGGTTTTTCATGCTCGACCAGGACTATCCTGCTGCTCTGGTTTTTCATGCGCAACCAGGACTATCCTGCTGCTCTGTTTTTTCATGCGCAACCAGGACTATGTTGCTGCTCTGGTCGTCATGCGCGACCAGGACTATGCTGCTGCTCTGGTTTTCATGCGTGACCAGGACTATCCTCCTGCTCTGGTTTTCATGCGCGACCAGGACTATCATGTTGTTCTGGTTTTAATGCGCGACCAGGACTATGCTGCTGCTCTGGTCTTCATGCGGGGCCAAGGACTATCCTGCTGCTCTGGTTTTTCATGCGCGACCAGGACTATGCTGCTGCTCTGGTTTTTCATGTGCGATCAGGACTATGCTCCTGCTCTGGTTTTTCATGCGCGACCAGGACTATGCTCCTGCTCTGATTTTTCATGCGCGACCAGTACTATTTTGCTGCTCTGGTTTTCATGTGCCACCAGGACTATGCTCCTGCTCTGGTTTTTCATGCGCGACCAGGACTATGCTCATGCTCTGGTTTTTCATGCGCGACCAGGACTATGCTCCTGCTCTGGTTTTTCATGCGGGACCAGGACTATCCTGCTGCTCTGTTTTTTCATGCGCAACCAGGACTATGTTGCTGCTCTGGTCTTCATGCGCGACCAGGACTATGCTGCTGCTCTGGTTTTCATGCGCGACCAGGACTATCCTGTTGTTCTGGTTTTCATGCGCGACCAGGACTATGCTGCTGCTGTGGTCTTCATGCGCGACCACGACTATCCTGCTGCTCTTGTTTTCATGTGCGATCAGGACTATGCTCCTGCTCTGGTTTTTCATGCGCGACCAGGACTATGCTCCTGCCCTTATTTTTCATGCGCGACCAGTACTATGTTGCTGCTCTGGTTTTCATGTGCCACCAGGACTATGCTCCTGCTCTGGTTTTTCATGCGCGACCAGGACTATGCTCATGCTCTGGTTTTTCATGCGCGACCAAGACTATGCTCCTGCTCTGGTTTTCATGCGCGACCAGGACTATGTTGCTGCTCTGGTTTTTCATGCATCACCAGGACTATGCTGCTGCTCTGGTTTTTCATGCGCGACCAGGACTATCCTGCTGCTCTGGTTTTCATGCGCGACCAGGACTATGCTGCTGCTCTTGTCTTCATGCGCGACCAGGACTATGCTGCTGCTCTGGTCTTCATGCGCGACCAGGACTATGATGCTGCTCTGGTCTTCATGCGCGACCAGGACCATCCTGCTGCTCTGGTTTTTCATGCGCGACCATGAATATGCTGCTGCTCTGGTCTTCATGCGCGACCAGGACCATCCTGCTGCTCTGGTTTTTCATGCGCGACCAGGACTATGCTCCTGCTCTGGTTTTCATGCGCAACCAGGACTATGCTCCTGCTCTGGTTTTTCATGCCTGACCAGGACTATGCTCCTGCTCTGGTCTTCATGCGCGACCAGGACTATGATGCTGCTCTGGTCTTCATGCGCGACCAGGACTATGCTGCTGCTCTGGTTTTTCATGTGCGATCAGGACTATGCTCCTGCTCTGGTTTTTCATGCGCGACCAGGACTATGCTCCTGCTCTGGTTTTTCATGCGCGACCAGGACTATGCTCATGCTCTGGTTTTTCATGCGCGACCAGGACTATGCTCCTGCTCTGGTTTTTCATGTGCGACCAGGACTATGCTCCTGCTCTGGTTTTTCATGCGCAACCAGGACTATCCTGCTGCTCTGTTTTTTCATGCGCAACCAGGACTATGTTGCTGCTCTGGTCTTCATGCGCAACCAGGACTATGCTGCTGCTCTGGTTTTCATGCGCGACCAGGACTATCCTGTTGTTCTGGTTTTCATGCGCGACCAGGACTATGCTGCTGCTGTGGTCTTCATGCGCGACCACGACTATCCTGCTGCTCTTGTTTTCATGCGCGACCAGGACTATGCTGCTGCTCTGGTTTTTCATGAGCGACCAGGACTATGCTGCTGCTCTCATTTTTCATGTGCGACCAGGACTATGCTGCTGCTCTGGTTTTTCATGTGCGATCAGGACTATGCTCCTGCTCTGGTTTTTCATGCGCGACCAGGACTATGCTCCTGCCCTTATTTTTCATGCGCGACCAGTACTATGTTGCTGCTCTGGTTTTCATGTGCCACCAGGACTATGCTCCTGCTCTGGTTTTTCATGCGCGACCAGGACTATGCTCATGCTCTGGTTTTTCATGCGCGACCAAGACTATGCTCCTGCTCTGGTTTTCATGCGCGACCAGGACTATGTTGCTGCTCTGGTTTTTCATGCATCACCAGGACTATGCTGCTGCTCTGGTTTTTCATGCGGACCAGGACTATCCTGCTGCTCTGGTTTTCATGCGCGACCAGGACTATGCTGCTGCTCTTGTCTTCATGCGCGACCAGGACTATGCTGCTGCTCTGGTCTTCATGCGCGACCGGGACTATGATGCTGCTCTGGTCTTCATGCGCGACCAGGACTATGCTGCTGCTCTGGTTTTTCATGCGCGACCATGAATATGCTGCTGCTCTGGTTTTCATGAGGCGACCATGACTATGCTCCTGCTCTGGTTTTCATGCGCAACCAGGACTATGCTTCTGCTCTGGTTTTTCATGCGTGACCAGGACTATTCTCCTGCTCTGGTTTTTCATGCGGGACCAGGACTATGTTGCTGCTCTGGTTTTTCATGCGTGACCAGGACTATGCTGCTGCTCTAGTTTTTCATGCGCAACCACGAATATGCTGCTGCTCTGGTTTTCATGAGGCGACCAGGACTATGCTCCTGCTCTGGTTTTCATGCGCAATCAGGACTATGATGCTGCTCTGGTCTTCATGCGCGACCAGGACTATGCTGCTGCTCTGGTTTTTCATGCGCGACCACGAATATGCTGCTGCTCTGGTTTTCATGAGGCGACCACGACTATGCTCCTGCTCTGGTTTTCATGCGCAACCAGGACTATGCTCCTGCTCTGGTTTTTCATGCGTGACCAGGACTATGCTCCTGCTCTGGTTTTTCGTGCGCGACCAGGACTATGCTGCTGCTCTGGTTTTTCATGCGCGACCAGGACTATGCTGCTGCTGCTCTGGTTTTTCATGCTCGACCAGGACTATGCTCCTGCTCTGGTTTTTCATGCGCGACCAGGACTATGCTCCTGCTCTGATCTTCATGTGCCACCAGGACTATGCTCTTGCTCTGATTTTTCATGGGCGACCAGGACTATGCTGCTGCTCTGGTTTTTCATGTGCGACCAGGACTATGCTGCTGCTCTGGTTTTTCATGCTCGACCAGGACTATCCTGCTGCTCTGGTTTTTCATGCGCAACCAGGACTATCCTGCTGCTGTTTTTTCATGCGCAACCAGGACTATGTTGCTGCTCTGGTCGTCATGCGCGACCAGGACTATGCTGCTGCTCTGGTTTTCATGCGTGACCAGGACTATCCTCCTGCTCTGGTTTTCATGCGCGACCAGGACTATCCTGTTGTTCTGGTTTTAATGCGCGACCAGGACTATGCTGCTGCTCTGGTCTTCATGCGGGGCCAAGGACTATCCTGCTGCTCTGGTTTTTCATGCGCGACCAGGACTATGCTGCTGCTCTCGTTTTTCATGTGCGACCAGGACTATGCTGCTGCTCTGGTTTTTCATGTGCGATCAGGACTATGCTCCTGCTCTGGTTTTTCATGCGCGACCAGGACTATGCTCCTGCTCTGATTTTTCATGCGCGACCAGTACTATTTTGCTGCTCTGGTTTTCATGTGCCACCAGGACTATGCTCCTGCTCTGGTTTTTCATGCGCGACCAGGACTATGCTCATGCTCTGGTTTTTCATGCGCGACCAGGACTATGCTCCTGCTCTGGTTTTTCATGCGGGACCAGGACTATGTTGCTGCTCTGGTTTTTCATGCGTGACCAGGACTATGCTCCTGCTCTGGTTTTTCATGCGCGACCAGGACTATGCTGCTGCTCTGGTTTTTCATGTGCGATCAGGACTATGCTGCTGCTCTGGTTTTTCATGCGCGACCAGGACTATGCTGCTGCTCTGGTTTTTCATGTGCGATCAGGACTATGCTGCTGCTCTGGTTTTTCATGCTCGACCAGGACTATGCTGCTGCTCTAGTTTTTCATGTGCGACCAGGACTATCCTGCTGCTCTGGTTTTACATGTGCAACCAGGACTATCCTGCTGCTCTGTTTTTTCATGCGCAACCAGGACTATGTTGCTGCTCTGGTCTTCATGGGCGACCAGGACTATGCTGCTTCTCTGGTTTTCATGCGTGACCAGGACTATGCTCCTGCTCTGGTTTTCATGCGCGACCAGGACTATCCTGTTGTTCTGGTTTTCATGCTCGACCAGGACTATGCTGCTGCTCTGGTCTTCATGCGCGATCAGGACTATCCTGCTGCTCTGGTTTTCATGCGCGACCAGGACTATGCTGCTGCTCTCGTTTTTCATGTGCGACCAGGACTATGCTGCTGCTCTGGTTTTTCATGTGCGATCAGGACTATGCTCCTGCTCTGATTTTTCATGCGCTACCAGTACTATGTTGCTGCTCTGGTTTTCATGTGCCACCAGGACTATGCTCCTGCTCTGGTTTTTCATGCGCGACCAGGACTATGCTCCTGCTCTGGTTTTTCATGTGCGACCAGGACCATGCTCCTGCTCTGTTGTTTCAGACTTGTTCCCCTCCACTACGTCCTTGTTTTCTTTCTGCCTTTGGGCTTGCAGTTTCATCTTTTGCTGGTGAGTTGAAATCCTCATGAAGAAAGCAACATTCAAAGATAGCAAGGAAGCGCAAAACATCGGCTGAGCCGTTGTATGCTCAACAACCTCCAACTGAGGTTCCCCTGTTATATTTCTTGTGGCAGTGTTGTTTAGTTTTCCTGCATTAAAATCACCCTTCGGGTTATCCCGGTGCTCTGTTGTCTGTCTGTCCTTTGGGTTTCACTACACTGGCCTCTGGTCTTCATTCGTGAAGTCGTAAAACTATGTTTACATTGCAGCAATTAGGAGTGCAACATGTGTGCCTCGTGTTTACATTGTAGCGTTGAGAGTGCAACAAAGTCTTACATAGTGCAAACTCTAGTGCAAACTCGATTCTTGTCTGTGAATGTTCTCATTCATCCAGGTCTTGGTATAAATCCAGGATATATACCAAGTGCAGTTGCACTTGATTCAACTCTTTTGGAAAACTCGATTCTTATGATCAAATTCATTGTTTCATTGTGTATAGTTAAACAAATGTACTAGCTAGAATCTACTACTACTTTCGGCTGCTCCCGTTAGGGGGCGCCACAGCGGATCATCCGTTTCCATTTCTTCCTGTCTTCTGCGTCTTCCTCTGTCACACCAGCCACCAGCATGTCTTCCCTCACCACATCCATAAACCTCCTCTTTGGCCTTCCTTTTCTCCTCTTCCCTGGCAGCTCCATATTCAGCATCCTTCTCCCAATCTACTCAGCATCTCTCCTCCACACATGTCCAAGCCATCTCAATCTTGCCTCTCTTCCTTTGTCTCCAAACCGTCCAACCTGAGCAGTCCCTCTAATATAATCGCTCCTAATCCTGTCCTTCTTCGTCACGCCCAGTGAAAATCTTAGCATCTTCAACTCTGCCACCTCCAGCTCCACCTCCTGTCTTTTCGTCAGTGCCACTGTCTCCAAAACCATATAACATAGCTGGTCTCACAGCCATCTTGTAAACTTTCCCTTTAACTCTTGCTGATACCCTTCTGTCGCAAATCACTCATGACACTCTTCTCCACCCACTCCACCCTGCCTGCACTCTCTTCTTCACCTCTCTACTGCACTCCCCGTTACTTTGGACAGTTGACTCCAAGTATTTAAACTCAAATGCCTTTGTCACCTCCACTCCTTGCATCCTGACCATTCCACTGTCCTCCCTCTCATTCACGCATAGGTATTCCGTCTTGCTCCCACTGACTTTCATTCCTCTTCTCTCCAGTGCATACCTCCACCTCTCCAGGCTCTCCTCCACCTGCACCCTACTCTCGCTACAGATCACAATGTCATCCGCGAACATCATCGTCCATGGAGACTCCTGCCTTATCTTGTCCGTCAACCTGTCCATCACTATTGCAAACAAGAAAGGGCTAAGAGCCGATCCTTGATGTAATCCCACCTCCACCTTGAACCCATCTGTCATTCCAACCGCACACCTCACCATTGTCACACCTCCCTCATACATATCCTGCACCACTCCTACATACTTCTCTGCAACTCCTGACTTCCTCATACAATACCACACCTCCTCTCTCGGCACTCTGTCATAAGCTTTCTCTAAATCTACAAAGACACAATGCAACTCTTTCTGGACTTCTCTATACTTCTCCATCAACACTCTCAAAGCAAACATCGCATCTGTGGTGCTCTTTCGTGGCATGAAACCATACTGCTGCTCGCTGATCACCACCTCTCCTCCTCTTAACCTAGCTTCTATTACTCTTTCCCAAATCTTCATGCTGTGGCTGATCAACTTTATACCTCTGTAGTTGTTACAGTTCTGCACATCGCCCTTGTTCTTGAAAATCGGTACCAGTATGCTTCTTCTCCACTCCTCAGGCATCCTCTCCCTTTCCAGGATTGTGTTAAACAATCTAGTTAAAAACTCCACTGCCATCTCTCCTAAACATCTCCATGCCTCCACAGGTATGTCATCAGGACCAACTGCCTTTCCACTCTTCATCCTCTTCATAGCTGCCCTCACTTCCTCCTTGCTAATCCGCTGAACTTCCTGATTCACTATCCCTACATCATCCAACCTTCTCTCTCTCATTTTCTTCATTCATCAGCCCCTCAAAGTATTCCTTCCACCTTCTTAGCACACTCTCCTTGCTTGTCAGCACATTTCCATCTCTATCTTTGATCGCCCTAACTTGCTGCACATCCTTTGCAGCTTGGTCTCTCTGTCTAGCCAATCGGTACAAGTCCTTTTCTCCTTCCTTAGTGTCTAATCTGTCATACAACTCACCATACGCCTTTTCCTTTGCCTTTGCCACCTCTCTCTTTGCTTTACGCTGCATCTCCTTGTACTCCTGTGTACTTTCTTCATCTCTCTGACTATCCCACTTCTTCTTTGCCAACCTTTTCCTCTGTATACTTTGCTGTACTTCCTCATTCCACCACCAAGTCTCCTTGTCTTCCTTCCTCTCTCCTGATGACACACCAAGTACCTTCCTAGCTGTCTCCCTCACTATTTCTGCAGTGCTTGCCCAGCCATCTGGCAACTCTTCACTACCACCCAGTGCCTGTCTTAACTCCTGCCTGAACTCCACACAACAGTCTTCCTTCTTCAACTTCCACCATTTGATCTTCGGCTGTCTTCACTCACTTCCTCTTCTTGGTCTCCAAAGTCATCCTACAGACCACCATCCGATGCTGCCTAGCTACGTTCTCCCCGTCACCACCTTGCAGTCTCCAATCCCTTTTAGATGGCGCCTTCTACATAAGATATAGTCCACCTGTGTGCACTTTCCTCCACTCTTGTATGTCACCCTGTGTTCCTCCCTTTTCTTGAAATATGTATTCACCACAGCCATTTCCATCCTTTTCGCAAAATCCACCACCATCTGTCCTTCCACATTTCTCTTCTTGACTCCATACCTTCCCATCACCTTCTCATCACCTCTGTTCCCTTCACCAACATGTCCATTGAAGTCCGCTCCAATCACCACTCTCTCCTCCTTGGGTACCCTCTCCACCATGTCGTCCAACTCAACTCCAGAATTCTTCTTTTTCATCCATCTCACACCCAACTTGCGGGCATATGCGCTGATAACCGTCAGCAATACACCTTCAATTTCCAGCTTCATACTCATCACTCTGTCTGACACTGTCTTCACCTCCAGCACGCTCTTGACATACTCTTCCTTCAGAATTACCCCTACCCCATTACTTCTCCCATTGACACCATGGTAGAAGAGTTTGAACCCACCTCCGATACTCCTGGCCTTACTCCCCTTCCACCTGGTCTCTTGCACACACAGTATGCCTACCTTTCTTCTTTCCATCATGTCAGCCAGCTCTCTCCCTTTACCCTCTCCCTTTACCAATCATAGTGCCAACATTCAAAGTTCCAACTCTCACCTCCACATGCCTACCCTTCCTCCTCTCTAGCTGCCTCTGGACATGCCTTCCCCCTCTCCTTCTCCTTCGCCCAACAGTAGCATAGTTTCCACCGGCACTCTGCTGGTTAACAGTACCGGTGGCAGTCGTTGGTAACCCGGGCCTCGACCGATCCGGTATGTAAGTCTTATTTATGATCCGCATATTTGATTTGGCAAAGATTTTACGCCGGATGCCCTTCCTGACGCAACCCTCCCCATTTGTCCGGGCTTGGGACCGGCACTAAGGATGCACTGGCTTGTGCATCCTCAGTGGCTGGGTTAAATGTACTAGCTAGAATGCCCATACTAAAAATAATTAAACAGAGAGCTTTACTAAAATATGCTAATATTTCACTAAATTATTTGCTCTGAAACAAACATTTATTTCCTGTTGGTAAGCCGTTGTAGGTGGGAAGACGGCTTTGCAATATGTTTGTGGTGCTGTGAGCTGCTCTTCTCATCTGTTTGTTTTGTGATTCAAAATGTGTTGTACTTTGTAGTCGACATCCGAATCCCATGCAGATTGGCATAGCGTCGCCTACCAGTTTTGGTATTTTTGCATTAGTTTTACATTTAACAATGTTTAGTATTGTTTGCGTATCTGACGCAAGAGTAGCTGGCTGCAGACAAAATGGCGGACCTCCGCAAGAGGCACCTCCGCAGTTGACAGGAAATCACGTGACCTCCGCAGTTGACAGGAGCATGTGCAAGAGGCATAACAATAGCGATTGCTAGCTAACGCATTCGATAGTTAGCTAGATAACGAAGCTAACAATTGTGTTACGTTAGCTAGATAATGTTAGCCAACAATGTTAGCAATTGCGTTATGTTAGCTAGATGTCTAACAACACTAGCGAATGCCAGCTAACGTTTGCTATGGATGGTTAGAATGTGGGCTATTTTTCTAACGACTCGACCGTCATTAATCAGTTATTATCGGATACAGAAAGTCACTGCCTGAATGTGTAACAATTATGGTAAGATTTACAGAAGCCCATTGAGGGCAAAATAACCTCTAGACTCAATGGCAAACAGATGCCCCTTTGAGCAAACACTGTGAGCACAATACACAGGCTCTGATAACACGGTGCCTTATCTTACCACAGTTTAAACACACCCATAACACCTGCCATTATCTGCTGCTGGGACAAATGAGACTGAAGGGGCTATCTACCCAAACTTACAAACACACACAAACTCACTTTGTAGTATAGGGCCCAGGTGAAATAGTAGTTAAGTCAACGTAGGCTTTTAGTATTCAATGTCTAAACGTAAAATATCTTCAAAACCTATCAAGCCGATCCCTAATGTGATGTGTACTCAATTGAGAAATTTGGCATTTCCTCTCATACAGTCAAATCTTACAATTACCAGTGCAGTTGTGCACACAGTCTAAGATACATATGACAATGAGACCATTTGTTTTAGCCATAATAACAGTGGGATATCCCACTCTATTAAGGATTAATATGCATGTACAAACAATAAATTGGGTTAAATATAACAATAATCTTTATTAATGTGACATTGTGCGCAACATTTGACATCTTCACATGGTTAACATCTGTGACCAGGGGCTGGGTGGGGGTCCCCGGGGTGGAGGGCTGGATGGAGGGCCCCTGAGGCAGACGCACATTTCTAACCATTACATTCATGTTGACTATCCATGTAAATAAACCAGTACACATGTTTGTACATGTTGTTATCAAAGCACCTCAGTATTGTGTAAAGAGACTAAACTTAGCCAAGGCTACTGTGTGAACGAGCACGTTCACGTATGCTTACGTGATGCGAATAACGGTCAAGGAACAGGCTTGTTGAACTAGTTAACGTCAAAGAATAAAATGAACACACTAAACAATACATTAACACATGTAAGTCACCCCTGCCTTTATGCTCGGCCTCGGTCCACTGCCTCTTCTGCATCTTGATAATATCATTAAATTCTTGCACTTCACTAAAGAATACATTGGGAAAAGAAAAGAGAGAGGGAAGGAGAGATAAGAAATACAATCGATGGGACATGAGAAGTCATGGTGTATCATGAATATTAACACAGCTAGGGGGTGTTGGGCACAAAGTGGTAGACTGATTTCACACATTTGTACCTTTCATCATACAATGGTCCCGCGTTAAATCTTCTCTTTGCCTCAGCTAGAGAGAGGTTGTCAACTGCCACAAGAGCGTGGACAATGGCCTGGTAGAGATAGATAACCTCCAGTTAAAAGGGCTCCCATATTTACAACACACTACAAATTAGTGGTGGGGCGAGCGTAACCCATTCACTAAATCGTGGAATGCCCTTTTAACAGTTATAATACAGGCTTTGATGACTGGATAAACAGACAAGTATTGAAATCAATGTAACTAAGATCAGATGGTTGAGTTGAAATCAATGTAACTAAGATTGGATGGTTGAGTTGAAATCAATGTAACTAAGATTAGATGGTTGAGTTGAAATCAATGTAACTAAGATTAGATGGCTGAGTTGAAATCAATGTAACTAAGATTAGATGGTTGAGTTGAAATCAATGTAACTAAGATTAGATGGCTGAGTTGAAATCAATGTAACTAAGATTAGATGACTGAGTTGAAATCAATGTAACTAAGATTAGATGGTTGAGTTGAAATCAATGTAACTAAGATTAGATGGTTGAGTTGAAATCAATGTAACTAAGATTAGATGGCTGAGTTGAAATCAATGTAACTAAGATTAGATGGTTGAGTTGAAATCAATGTAACTAAGATTGGATGGTTGAGTTGAAATCAATGTAACTAAGATTGGATGGTTGAGTTGAAATCAATGTAACTAAGATTAGATGGTTGAGTTGAAATCAATGTAACTAAGATTAGATGGTTGAGCTGAAATCAATGTAACTAAGATTAGATGGTTGAGTTGAAATCAATGTAACTAAGATTAGATGGCTGAGTTGAAATCAATGTAACTAAGATTAGATGGTTGAGTTGAAATCAATGTAACTAAGATTGGATGGTTGAGTTGAAATCAATGTAACTAAGATTGGATGGTTGAGTTGAAATCAATGTAACTAAGATTAGATGGTTGAGTTGAAATCAATGTAACTAAGATTAGATGGTTGAGCTGAAATCAATGTAACTAAGATTAGATGGTTGAGTTGAAATCAATGTAACTAAGATTAGATGGCTGAGTTGAAATCAATGTAACTAAGATTAGATGACTGAGTTGAAATCAATGTAACTAAGATTAGATGGTTGAGTTGAAATCAATGTAACTAAGATTAGATGGTTGAGTTGAAATCAATGTAACTAAGATTAGATGGCTGAGTTGAAATCAATGTAACTAAGATTAGATGGTTGAGTTGAAATCAATGTAACTAAGATTGGATGGTTGAGTTGAAATCAATGTAACTAAGATTGGATGGTTGAGTTGAAATCAATGTAACTAAGATTAGATGGTTGAGTTGAAATCAATGTAACTAAGATTAGATGGTTGAGTTGAAATCAATGTAACTAAGATTAGATGGTTGAGTTGAAATCAATGTAACTAAGATTAGATGGTTGAGTTGAAATCAATGTAACTAAGATTAGATGGCTGAGTTGAAATCAATGTAACTAAGATTAGATGGTTGAGTTGAAATCAATGTAAGTAAGATTAGATGGTTGAGTTGAAATCAATTTGTAACTAAGATTAGATGGTTGAGTTGAAATCAATGTAACTAAGATTAGATGGTTGAGTTGAAATCAATGTAACTAAGACTAGATGGTTGAGTTAAACCTCACCTCAGGCATCAGCACATCCAACACGAAGCTGACTCTCTGCAACTCTGTCGTTGGGACATAAGGTGCACATTTTGTGGCTCCTTTGAGGACCAAGTTGATGTGCTTAAAAACTTCATCAATTTGGTCGTCTTCTTCCAGGTAGGTGAAGACCCTTTCTGGTTTCGCAGACCTGAAATTCACCAGCCACTTGGAGCTGCCTTCACCTGTGATTATTTCCTATAGAAACAAAGACCATGTCAAACAAATGCACTGCAGAAGATCAGGCGTTGATCATCTTTTTTGCTATTAGAAATGTTTTTATGTATAAGCATTATTATTATTGGTATCATACCAGTAGCCGTTTGTCCGACCCCTTCAGCTTCGTGATGAAGTCCACCAATCTTTCATGGGCAGACCTGCGGGCTTCTCTTGCACGGTTTGCCATCTTTGCTGTAGTGGGTGTAGTGGTCATCAAGTAGTGTAAAGGAACCTCTAGGGGTGTGTAGCAAAGGACAACTTGTGAATTCTAATCCAAGCCACAGTAATTCATCAAATATCGTAAAAGCAGAACACGCAGTGACAATGTATGGTCATTTTTTGTTGTGGCTGCCCTGTAAAGTTTGTCAAATGTCACTTACCCCCCTCTGGTTCTAAGCCCTCGTTATGGTCCTGTAATGTAAGAGAGCAACAAGACAGATGATGACTGGAAAATATATTTATTTAACAATGCACTTTTCAACATTAGTTAATAAAGTGTTTGAAGCACCTGAATGTATTGTTTATGAATGGTTCTGATTATACCGGTAGTTAAATTGAATTTCAATCTGACCTGGACGACTTCCGAAAACGTCCGTTTCCGGAGTCTTGGGAGCCTGAAGACAGGAGGCAGGTCACCTCTCAGTAGAGCTTTGGACTGCTCTGTCCAGTGGGCAAAAACCTTGCCATGCCTTGAAAAGGTGAAAACATGAAATCTGAAAAGCCAATTAGACCCTATTCTAGTTCGATGTCTAGTTCCATGTCTGCAGTGGGACTTTTTCATACTCCGTGTTGAGTACTTTGCTGCTTTTCCTCGTCTCCCTCCCAATCCATGGTGCCAATTGTCATATGCCGGTTGGACAACAAATGGATTCTGTGAAGAGTCTGCGTCAAAAACATAATTTCTAAAATATTGAAATATCTAATACAGTTCATTCCGGGGAGACGCAGTCACATCCGATGGGACCTGGTGTATTTTACTCTTTTGACAAACTATATACACTGTGGCGCCCGCCCCGATCTCCCATCGGCGCTCCACTGGACTGCTGACCCACCTTCGGCACCATGGAGAGCGACCTGACCTGGCCTCACAACACTCACCTGCTTATCATGTGTAGATGGACGGATTCCCAAATGCCTCTATGTTGTGTTCACCTTGGAAGTCATCACTCGGTTGTTTCAGCTCACTAACTGCAATCACCAAATACAACACAAGACACAAAATATCCTTTGAGGATGAGTAGTAAGTACATTGTAGTTTATGTGGCACCTACAAAACGCTAGTTAAAAGGCGATTTACCTAAATAGCACTTTTAGGAAAAACTTACCCTCAAAGTTGAACACTGCTTTTCTGTGGAGGTCCATAACCACCACAGGGGGGTAGATCCCACAGTTTACACATGAATATGTGTATTCTCTGTTGCAAAGTGCCTCAAAGTGGCAGTATGCTTGAAAAATTCAGTTGGTGGCTGGAAACCATTCTTCACACAAAGCCTCCAGAGAGCTGATGACTCTAGACACTGACACATGATTCTATGGTAAAAAAAATAAGACAGGAAAAGGTTTGAAATGGAAGGTATGAATATGCTGAAAACACAGTACTACTGTAACTAGTAACATCATTCCCTGCAATCACTGTGCCTGGTCATGTATTTATTTTAAAAATGGGCAAATAAATTGCAGATGTGGAATAGGCTGCCAATTTAACTTTGATTAGTGCCGCAGAAAGCACAGTACTAGCAGAAAAGGGGCTGCAGAGAATTTGGAAAATCTTGCGACAACAGTTAGTTGAACAATTTTCAATTGATGAAACTTTCTGGGTCAATATGGAATAAACGAGGGTCATAACACCTTGTGTTGTCTGTCATTAACACCGTTTTACACACCTGAAGATTGGGCCTTAGGTGAAGGCAAAGCTGCAGTGTCAGAATGACATGGTCATTGAAATGAAGCAGACCATCTGTCCATTCCTGATAACGGTAGATCATGTGGCATTCAGTACACCTTCTATTCTGAGTAGAGATGTCTGTAATGGACATGAGGATATACATTAGGCCATTAAATCAGCTGTATATGGTTAATCAAACGATTAATGTCCATGCACACTGTCCTTTTATAAACTAAATAAACTAAACTAAAGGATGCATTTAACTTGCTTTGGATTACACCAGTCATGCCAACTATTCTGGCTTCGTCTGTGATGTGCGAGATTTCATCCAATTTGGGATTGCCTGAACAGAGCTGGCATGTCGTTTCAGCCGGAATCAACTCTGAAGGGTAATCCGTCGACCCTCAAACAGTATCCATTTTAAACTCAATTAAACTAATTCATTTACACCAATATTTAATAAGTGCTTAGCTAGCTACATGGCCTGCAACAACTACGCAACAACTACGCAATGAAACATCGCTAGCTAACGTAAACTACTAATAAGTGACCCTTTAGCTGAGCGGTTAGTGATGTGGCCTTGTGGTGCAGCACACCCCGTATCGAATCCCGCACCGGGCAAGAAAATGACCGGTTACACTAACGTTAGCTAAATGCTTAGAGCCACTTTACATTGGGAATGTATTCTCTCCATATCGGTAACAGTTATTATACCCACGCTCGCTGGATTCTTCCATTCATTAAGTTTGATAGACAACATTGAATAAAACCTTAGACAAGACAACTGTAGAAGGTACCGCTGTCGCAGTACCTTCTACTTCTTCTTTCCGTTTTATGGCGGATTGCAAGCTTAAAAACAACACGAAGAAGACCAACGTCCGGTTTCATGTCAACCGTGGAGGTCACGTGATTTCCTGTCAACTGCGGAGGTGCCTCTTGCGGAGGTACGCCATTTTGTCTGCAGCCAGATGGATCTCATGACGGGGCGGGGGGAGGGGGCAATGGTCGTGCGTGACCCGGGGCCCCCTGGTGGGTTAATCCGGCTATGGCTGTTACAACGGCAACCTGAAGTCCACCGAGTATGCTCCAGCAGGCCCGATGCCCTCCAGAAAGGCCTGGCCATCAGCCAGCCATCAGTATAGAAACAAGGGTTCTCCTCCGGCTGTCATCATGACGACCTGAAGTCCCCCCGAGTCTGCTCCAATGGGATCGAGGCTCTTGGGAAAAGCTTGCTACCCATCTTGCTACCCAGCCATCCATCCATCACTGTAGGCAGGGCAAAACCATCCATGAGAGTTGGTGCAGGAGAGCTACCCTAAATTGTCCCTTTTTTAATATGCTTTAGTTGCCCTCGTTGCATTCACATTCATTTCTGATTCCATTAACCTCCAAATTGATTAATTTATTTATTTTGTTGCCAACAACTTATTAGTTTAATGCCCATCCCTTCATTTATCTCCCCATTCATTCAGTCATCCATGTTTAATTTCTTTCAGCAGTTGCTCCAACTGTATATATGAATATACGTATGCTCATTAGTTAGTCAAGGCATAGTCCCATCTAGAGCAAGTTGTTGTGCACATGTTCCCTATCTGAGAGGTGGTGTAGTTACTGTCTTTCTTGATGTTGTGTGTTTCTTTCGAGCAGAGATAGAGATCCCTGAATTGAGAGGTCACAACTTTCAGATCTGTGATTGATTAATTTGGTTTATCATATTTTCTGTTTTAGGGAGTGGTGCACCAATTTTCAACAGGTGCAACATTTAAATGATAATGTAGTTATGCTTCACCTTATCAGGTCAGCTCCACCTTTCTGTCCCCTACATGTTAGAGCATCACTAAAACAACGTGCAACATCAAGGTTAGGCTTAACCTTGCAAGGGTTTCTTTCACATTAAACCTGTCTTAATCATTTGTGATGTGCTAAATTGTGCAGTGTCACAACTGGACTGTTGCACACAAACGTCATCCTGTTGTTTTTCATTTGTCAGAACTGTTTTGCTAATATCGGCTTCCAAATATGGATCAAACACCAAGGTCAGGCCCTTTTTACATAATGTGCCATCATTTATGAACAGTATGTGACAGTTTATTAACAGTTATCTCCACCAACCCTTATTTACTCGTACATAGGCAGACTGAGCTGCCACAAAAAAAACCAAAAAAATTAAAAAACAAAACAAAACAAAACTGGAGCCCTTTCAATGATAGGGATCTACAGCAACCTTGCAGAACTTCAATGGCCACAACGTAGTCACTGTAAATCCTGGAGACGAAATTCTTCTTTTCTGTGCTTCTCTTATGACGACGCACCCATCCGCTGAACGGCGAACCCGCTCTACACATGAACATCAAGACCACACACCACACCACACCACACTCCAGTCCAGTAATGGTCTACACAGCGTGAGGCATTCTGACATTCCCAAGGGAGGACGGGAGGCCGAAACGCTGGAACATTTCAAACGTATGCAGATTCAGTGCGGTTGCCGCATGTCAAATGTCAATCATGACAGGACTTTCCACTAGGAGAGTGGCAGTGCTTTCATTGTGTCTGTGCAACAAGTAAATGCTGCTACTGAAACGTGTTACTACATTGTGAACGTTGTGTCTTAGCTGATGCTCTAAGCATGTAAACAAACAAACAAACAAACAAAAAACACTTTTTTCAAGGAATTTCTTAATTACTCCAACATTGTTCTTGTGAAAAAGTTTGTGTTTGTAGGAAAAGTAGTGTAACCTGCATGGATAAGTAGACACGTTGGTCCTTGACTAACGGGTTGGAGCCTTTAGTCGACTGGTTAACGTTGTCGCTTGCGGTGTGGGAGCCACGGGTTCGCGTCCCGGCTGTGGTGGTTCCCGGACTGCCCCCCGAATTCGCTGCATTGGTGTCAGAAGTGGGCTATTGAACATGTTAAAAACGGGCACACTGTTACAGATAGCGGGGATGCGGTGGAAGGTGATGGGGACGGATTAGACAACATGCTATTTCCCACCATGAGGGTAGAGAGTAGGCAAATAGATAAGGTCGCTTCTGTGGCCAAGAAAAGGATCAAGTTGAGACCAAAATGAACTCGTGTCTGTTATGACTAGCTTGGCTTGCGGTCATTAAAAGCTTGCTTGTTAAATCTGAAAGGTTGGCTGAGAAGTCCATTATTTGACCATGTCACATTGGTGTCAGAAGTGGGACGGTGAGACCGTGAGGCCTTTGGAAGCACCTGGGAATGGTTGCCCGCACCGAGACCTGGCCATCACCATGACAACACCGTGGTGACACCAACTCGGACTGCGAGGAATCTGGGTGTGATCCCGGACGACCAACTGTCGTTTGCTGCAAATGTTGCATCGGTTGCTCGCTCCTGCAGATTTCTCCTCTATAACATCAGGAGGATTCGCCCATTCTCCACCGACGAGACGGCACAGGTGCTCATCCAGGCTCTGGTCATCTCCCGGCTGGACTATGGCATCTCCCTCCTTGCTAGCGCCATGGCGTCGGCCATCAGACCTCTGGAGCTTGTTCAGAAAGCTGCAGCTCATCTGGTGTTCAACCACCCTAAGTTCTCCCACACAACTCCCCTTCTCATGTCCCTACACTGGCTCTCAGTAGCTGCTCGCATCCAGTTGAAGACTCTGGTGCTAGCCTACAGGGCAGTGAAAGGAGCAGCTCCTTCCTATCTCCAGGCCATGGTCAAGCCCTACACCACTGTTCTGATGATACAGATAAGCTGGTTTCACTACAAAGTGTCGACTCATGGAGAACTCTGCTCAGGGCAGCTCAGATACGAAATCATGCACCAGTTTTGAAACTGGCAAAAGACATTCCTGAGGGACAGATTCCAGCAATCTACTACCACAGAGAGTGTCGCAGTATCTTCACTATGAAGCAAATTCTTGATGGCCTCCTTGCAAAAGAAAAGAAAAGTTGTGTCTCTGCTGAAGAGAAACAATCTAAGAGAGTAGCTCGACATGCTCCAAGTACATCTAGGACTTATGATGCAGAGTGCATATTTTGTCAGAAAAACAGCAAATATTCAAAGAGACAGAATACGAGAGAAGTACTGGTGCAGTGTCGAGAACTGCGAGCTGATGCAAAGATCAGGAGTGCAGCCACAAAGAAAAGGGACAGCAGAATCCTTGCCATTGTGAGTAGAGACCTTGTAGCAGCTGAAAGGCACTACCACAGGTCATGCTATAGACTTTACACCAAAGAAGAGGTTTCCAAAGGAGAGGTTGCCAGCAATGAAGATGATGATGCTGCAGTCCAGTATGAAGCTGCTGTGAATAAGGCATACAATGAGCTCTTCCTCTTCATCAGGATGGAGCTTTTTGGCAATCCTCAAGTGATGACAATGACTGATCTCTCTTCTAGACTGGTAGCTTCAATGAACTCCCAAGGCATTGCCCAAGTCAAGGAATCAACCAAGAAGCACATAAGGCGAAACCCGGAGAGTGAGTTTGCTGGAGCCTTGCAGATATTCCCTGATGAGAAAGGAAAATTCCTCCTCTATCCCGATAACTTGTCCATGAGGGAACTTGCCAAAGAAAATCAGTCTCTCAAAAGGGAGCTGCAGACCCTGACAAGTGTCAGTGCACAAGATGTTATAGCCAAAGCAGCCATCAAATTGAGAGCAGACATTAAAAGTCAAGATGTTCCTCAAACCTGGCCGCCTGAAGTCAAACCAGAAGCAGAATGTCCTACCATTCCAGAGTCGCTCATTATCTTCCTGTACTCTCTACTCACAGGCTCAAATGATCCTGATCATGCATCCCAGAGAGTGCAGTGCCTTCTGCAGTCATTTGGCCATGACATAGTATATGCAGTGACATGTGGAAATACCAAGCCTTCCAAGCACATTGTTCTGCCATTCAGTGTCAAATCGTTGACAGGAAATGTAGAGTTGATAAACATCCTCAACCGACTTGGTCACAGTGGGTCCTATTCACAGATGGAAGAGATCAACACTGCCCTGTGTCTCCAGAAACTCTCATCATCAGGGAGTGGCATTGCCCTTCCAGCTAACATCCATCCTGGCATATTCACAACTTTAGCCTGGGACAATATCGACCGTCTTGAAGAAACTGTCAGTGGTGAGGGAACATCTCACAGAGTCAATGGGATTGCTGTGCAAGCAAAGCCAGTCAACCCACTTCCTGTCCAACCCATGCCCACTGTTCCCAAAACAAAGAAGAGAAGCATTGATGGACCCCCACCAATGTTACCAACTTACAATGCTGGACAACGGGTAGGGCCACCACAAAGCAAAAAGTCAGATGCCGATACTGCAGCCAATACTAAGCTTGCCAGAGAGAAAAACCTTCTTTGGGTCCTAGCACACATGTCACAACAAGAAGAACAGTCAGTCAGCAGCTGGACAGGCTTCAACATCCTGACTCGAGGAGAGATGACGGTCATCCCCGACAATATAGGCTATCTGCCTACCATCAATGCTCCAGCGACACAAATGTCTACTGTCAACGAGGTGCTTAACCAGTCACTGAGCATCATGCAGTGCTTAGGCCTGAGGAAGATTGTCTGTGTCTTTGACCAAGCCCTGTATGCGAAGGCTGTCGAGATCACATGGAAACACCATGCCAAGTTCCATGATATCATCGTTAGGCTTGGGGTATTCCACACCATCTGCACACTGCTGGCAATAATAGGAAAGCGTTTCCAAGATGCTGGACTCAAAGACCTCTGCATTGAGTCTGGCATGATTGCAGAAGGCTCAATTGCTGGTGTTATGGATGGCCGCAAGTACAACAGGGCAGTGCGACTACACAAGCTCCTGTATGAGGCTCTCATGCGACTGACCTTGAATTGTTTCCTGTCCTGGTTGGAAGAAACTCACAGGAATGACATGGTTCACCTGAATGAGACACTGAAGACCATTGACAGCCTTGGGAAAGAAGTCTCACAACATGCTTTGAAGGAGGTCCTCGAGAACAGCTCTTGTACACGCATCATGGATCTATTTGAAGTCTACCGTGAGTTCCTTAGAGGTGGAAACGGCAGCCTCTCGAACTTCTGGATGTCCTATTTCGACATGGTTGAAATCTTGTTGGGGCTCATCCGAGCATCCAGAGATGGAGACTGGATGCTACACTTGGCTAGCATTCGAGCAATGATCCCATGGTGCTTTGCTTATGACAGGATGAATTATGCACGCTACCTCCCCTACTACTACGCCCAGATGTCTGAGCTGCCCATCACACACCCAGATGTGTACACAGAATTCATGGAAGGAGGCTTCTCAGTCCAACTGGGCTCCACCAATCCCTTTGGCCGAATCCCTGTTGACCAAGCTATAGAAGAAACGGTGAACAAAGACACCCAAACAGCTGGAGGGACAAAGGGATTCAGCTTGAAGCCAGGAGCTGTGACCAAATATTATCTCACAGCTGAGTATAGAAGCATGTACCTCAGACAGCTGAGAGACCTGACAGGTCAAGGCAGGTGCAAATGGTCTCATCCAGATCTACAGAGTCCAAGGATCAATAGAGATGAAGCAGATGTCCAGTCTCTCATGGACCTTATGGAGAATAACTGGCTCAATCCTATGTCCCCTGATGAGATTGATTTGGTTAGCCTCTCCACTGGCAACATGGCTCCACCTGATGTGACCATAGATCTCTTGAGAGCTCTTGAGAAAGGAGAAGAGGCCTACCAAGCATTCCAGCAAACAAGGTTAGATGCAGACCCACCACCTGTGAAATTCCACGACAAGATGACCAAGCAAAGTCTGAAAACATTCTCCAACGTCAGCACAAAACAAGCTCATGGAAAGAAAGCACAGGATGTGGTTCTGAAGGCAGATAGAAACCTTTTCAGTCACATGATCCTGGTGGCTGAAAGCAGGAAGGTGAATCTGAAGGATGTCCTTGCCTACCCATTCGGCCCACTACCATGGGCACTGGCAAATGCTGATGGGTCCTTACGAAAAACAAACAAGGCTGCACTTGCCAGAAAGCTTGAAAAGAATGTATCTCCTGCAGAAGACATCCCAATCCCATCTACTTCCATCATTGATGGGATGAGCCTGGTCCAAAAAATGAATGGCAACAACAAAACCTTTGCACAGGTGGCAGAGTCAGCCTTGACCCAGGTCCTCCATGAGGGAGCACAGAGTGGGAGGATTGATGTTGTTTTTGATGTCTATCACCAGACTGCGATCAAAGATGCTGAACGACTGAACCGGGGTGGAGACATCACTCTCCAGTACAATAATCTTGCAGGGGGACACCACGTCCAGCAGTGGAGAAAATTTCTGTGCAGTTCCTCCAACAAGACCAGTCTCATCAAGTTTCTGGTGGAAGAGTGGAAACTCCCATGATACAGAGCTATGCTGCATGGCAAGGTGTTGTACATGACCTGTGAGGAAACCTGCTACAAGTTGACAGAAGATGGGTGTGAGGAAGCAGCAGAACTGCACTCCACACATGAAGAAGCTGACACCCGTCTGCTCCTGCATGCATTGCATGCAGCAAATGCGGGCTCAAAGTCAGTTATCATCACAGCTGAGGACACTGATGTCATGGTGCTTTGTCTTGGCTTCCAGAAGGACATCACCTGTCCCATCTACCAGAAGTGTGGGACTCAGAACCGCACACGGTTTGTCGACATCACCAAACTGGCAAGTTCACTTGGAGACAGCATCTGTGACAGCCTAATTGGCTTACATGCCTTCACAGGCTGCGACACTGTCAGTGCATTCGCTGGTCGAGGGAAGCTGAATGCCCTGAAGATAGTGAGAAAGCACACTTCCTGCCAAGAGACTTTTAGTCAACTGGGACAGACATGGAATGTGAGTGATGAGCTGTTCCAGAAAATTGAGCAGTTCACCTGTCGGATGTATGTTGCTAATAGCAGCACTGCTGAGGTGAACAAACTGCGTTACCAGCTCTTCTGCACCAAAAGGGGAGAGGTTGAGTCCAGCCAGCTGCCACCATGTAGAGACTGTCTCTTTATGCATGTTCAACGAGCCAACTATCAGGCAGCAATATGGAAGTGCTGTCTGCAGGCTAACCCTGTGGTGCCAAGCCCTACTGAGTATGGATGGACAGACGATGAAGGCAAGCTGGCCATTTACTGGATGCGCTCCCCACCTGCACCAGATGTGGTCTTGGAAATGCTAACATGCAAGTGTGTGCATTCATGCAAAATGCCAAGCTGCATGTGCCTGTCAAATGGACTTCCATGCACAGACATGTGCAGGTTACAGACCTGCAGTAACCAAAAACAGCAGGATGGTCCAGAACTGGACTTTGAACTTGGGGAGTCAGATGATGAGAGAAACGAGCAGTTTGATGAATGACAGTGGGATGATTCTGATGGTATTACTGTGGTAGTAGTCTATTGATGCACAGGATGTTGATTCTGGACTTGGTTACCCAGAGCTTGATAACAATAATGTAACCATATTCACATATACCCATTACCCTACCCATTACCATTACATATACCCACTAATGATATGGGATTACATGTATCATTGACTAAGTATATGTAAATGTCAATGTTGTTTAAAATATTAAAATAGTTCATTACCTCACTATGGTATTCCTTTTTATCATGTATTTTGATTGTGTATTTAAACAAATGTATAGAGACCAGTTTGTGACCTAACTGGCTTTGGTCTAGTTCTCATTTAAGGCTCACAATCACCTCACACAATGAAATAGTATGGGTATATTATACATTTTCTGAATCTTTACAGTCCTGTGAGTATTCCAGTTTTTGTGTTTTGTGTCCCTGATATTCCTAGATGCCACAGGGCTAAAAGAAAGTGTATAGTTTAGGCGAACATTGCAGAAAGATGTGTGTTATTGACGGGTTGAAGAGCTCAAGTGACCTCTATATTTGTGAGAAATATCCACAACAGGGCTTGAATGAAAGCTAAGAAGGTCCCCTTTAAAATGATACCAAAGACAATATTATAGAACATTGAAAAATGTCCTGACCATGAGGCTAAACCAGGATATGCACCAGCGTCTAAAATGCAATTTAGTTTAGCGGGTGGTTAACTTCATGAGCTGATAACTGTGATACAGCTGCCACTCAGGAATGGTTATCATACCAAAATATCATCTACAGACATGGATCCTTTCAAAAATTATAAGTACGTTTTGCCACCTTGAGTGTACCGAAATATCGTCTGGCCCATGGACTATAACAGGCCACATCCATTTCTGTTAGCTAGAGTTTCCCTCTTTGGACCTGTTACCAAAAACGCTGCCCCTTCTGCTGATTCAGCCCAGTCTTCACCACATTTGGCACACGGCCTCAGTGAACCATCATGCAGAAAAGCTATCCATTTGTTTAGGATATTTAATACTGTTTTGTTGTAATTGGCATCAGAAGTTGGATTATGCTATGGGATGGGATTATGGGATTACGCTATGGGATGCTATGGGAGGTGCCTATTTTACAAAACTGCCATAACGCATTAATGCATTGCGCTTTCTTGACCAAACCTGGTACATGCGTACATATGTGGCTTCCTCATGAAAATCACGCCTTTTGGTCTATAGGGGGCGCTACAGCGGCGATCTTCAATCTAAAAGTCAGTAACTTGGTAACTGTAAATCTTATAAAACAAATCCTATTTTTCCTGTGCACCTCTTGCGAAGACGCATCCATCAATACAAGACATACAAGACACCCCAACTTCCAACTAAATAAATTGTATGCCAATTTGAAAACCGATAAAATCTTTTTTTTTCTTTTTTTTTCCTTGCTGCTCTTCCTACAAATTTGATCAAATTTTCACAAAATTTGACACACAGCCTCACTGGACATTCACACACAAAAGTAAACATGTTTTTTGATATTGGGCTCCATTTTGATTTACTAGGCTTTCACATACTGACGGCAAAGCCTATTGTACAATAACTGCTGTAACTGAGTAAGATATTGTGCAACATTTGCTACATCTATGCAAAAATCAACGCTGAGAAACTACGCAGAATTTGGTGGTATTTTGCCCATAGGTGGAGCTATAACAATATCACAAGTTCAAATATCCGCAAATATCCAGTTTATTTGCATCAGCTTTGTATATACAGTATAACCCCCTTCAAATGTCTCAGTTGTCAGTGTTGCACACAGACGAACAGTCCACAAGCTTATGATGCTGATGCATTATAACGTGCATAGAAGTCTGAGGCGATCCATTCACTTCCATTGAATTTATGATCATGCTGGTTCTCACCTCAACGCATCTTAGACACAATAACTGCAGAACACAGAGGTCATACTCCTGCACAGGCCCAGATGATGCACATGCCTCATAAATCATCTGGTGCCTGGGTCTCACTAATTGCGGTTTGCAGCTATGTTTTTCTGTATGTGATTGTTTTAATTTGCTTCCTTCTAATGTAAAGCACTTTGGGCTAAATTTCATAAATTAAATGTGTTATATAAATAAAGTTTTTTATCATCATTAACATTATTATTGTCATTATTGATAATGTCATTGTTTACGTAAAACTCATAAGTGAAATGATTTAAAACCCTCCAAAAATTGATGCCATACTTAAACCATTTTGCTTCCAAAGTTTATTCATTTGTTCATCACTCTCAGTATAACGAACCTCAATAACTCAGTAAATCAGTATCATTGTTGTTGTTACATGAAACGTTCATTCAGTTATACGGGATTAGTTTTACTCTGCATATTCATGCAAATACATTCATCATCCAAGTAGTTACCGAGGTAACAGTTTCCTCATCATATGTTTAAAAATAGTTAGTAGTTGTTTTTGACAACTACTAACTATGTATGCTGTGGCTTATTACATAAAACTGAAGGTCATCATATAAAAATGTTTTTTATGCATTGCATTTATGTGTTTATTTGCTATGGGCAATTGTTTGTTAAGCCTGCCTGGTTGTATGTAATGTTATCTTATAGTGCAGTACTTTATGTTCCATTGACATTGATGATGATAGCAGAACTCAATCTAGAAAACATATACAATGACATATATCATTGTATATGACATACAGTGCTGCTTGAAAGTTTGTGAACCCTCCAGACATGGTCACTGTTTTTGTAAAAAACATTAAAATAAGCTTATTACACATACATCCGAATCCCAATTTGTAAAGCACACCTTCCAAATAATGGACACACACACAAAAAGAGATATATTTTCATTATTTAATTCAACAAAGGTGGTTTATTTCGCAAAAACTGAACATTTAACATGTGCAAAAGTATGTGAACCCTTGTATCAGTAGCTTGTGGCTCCTCCTTTTGCAGCCATTACTTCAACCAAACGTCTTCTGTAACCACTAACCAGTCTCTCGCATCTGCTTATGGGGATTTTTGCCCACTCCTCCTTGCAGAACTCCGCCAGTTGAGAGAGGTTGGAGGGACATCTGGTATGTACCAACTTCTTCAGGTCTCACCACAACATTTTAATTGGATTAAGGTCCGGACTTTGACTGGGCCAATCCAGAGTACGAATCCTCTTTCTCTGAAGCCATGCCTTTGTAGTTTTGCTGGAATGCTTTGGGTCATTGTCTTGTTGCGCAATCCATTTTCGTCCCAGCTTCAACTCCCTGACTGATGGCAGGAGATTCTGATCAAGAATTTGTTGATATGCCGGAGAATTCATGGTTCCTTGGATAATACGGAGTCGTCCAGGTCCAGAAGCAGAAAAGCAGCCCCAGACCTTCACATTTCCACCACCATGCTTCACTGTTGGGAGGAGGTTCTTTTCTTCATATGCAGTGTTGGCTTTTCTCCAAACATGTTGGTTTTGATTGTGACCAAATATTCTATTTTGGACTTGTCTGTTCAGAGAATGGACTTCCAGAAGGCCTCTGGTTTGTCCAAGTGCTCCCTGGCAAAGTTGAAACAGGCAGCTTTGTTCTTTTTTGAGAGCAGAGGCTTCCTTCTAGCAACCCTCCCATGAATGTCATGGCTATTCAATTTTCGTCTGTTTGTAGACGCATGCACATGTGTCCCAGATGCTACCAGAGAGGTCTGCAACTCTCTAGAGGTGATGTGTGGGTTGGCCTTTACCTGATTTAATATTTTTCTGGTGCTTCTGGGTGATAGTTCTGATGGGCGTCCACTTCTAGGCAGAGTTGCTGTCATGTTGAAGGCCCTCCATTTGTAAATTATTTGTCTTCCAGTGGATGGATGGAGCTGGAATCTTTTGGAGATGGTCTTATAGCCCTCCCCAGACTGATGGACTATCACTACCCTCTTCTTCATGTCCCCGGATATCTCCTTTGCTCTCGGCATTGTTGATTTGTATGGGACCACAATGGTTTGGTTGGCTTCCTCTCTCTTTTAATTAGTGCAGGCCAAACCCTTTCCCAAGGATGTCTCATTTCATTGGTCTGCTTAAATGATTAATTAAGCACCCAAATGTGTTTCACCCGAGTCTGTTACCTGCTTGACTTAACCAACGCAGCTGGGGGTTCACTTACTTTTGCACATACACTAATTCCATGTTTCATGTAGTTTTTGAGCTACTTAAACAAGTCCCACTAAACAAGTACATGCAACTGATAAACATATATCTGACATTTCATACATAAAAACTGGTGATGATAGAATAAGAAAATCATGGTAAAACAACAGAAAAATCTAAACTGCTCAAGGGGTTCACATACTTTCAAGCAGTACTGTACGTCATATACAATGACAAGGCTTAATATATGTTGTCTGGATAAAATTTGCTGACCATATTTTGCTTTTCTTTGCAGGGCCACCCAGCATTAAGACCAATTAATGGAGAACACTAGAATAGTCCTATTAAGATGACACGCACAGACCCGCCTGACATACTAGTATCAACTGTGCATCAAGATATAAACGTGTTCACCATTTCTTCTCACGCCAAGTCCTTGCAACCTTTCAAATCATGTGAGTCTGTGACTAGCGCCACACTGGAGGACAATCAGAGCAAAGTCAAGAAGAGGCACAACCATACTTTTGACTGTAAGTCATTGGAGTACCCTAAATCTCACATATTTTCAATGGAGTCTCCATATTGGAGGATGGATAGGCATGCAGCCAACCTAGATGTTGCCTGGAATGCCTTAGGTCATCAGCAGAGATCTCGTTTTTCAGCACCAGATATTTTCAGCCATAGACTAACTCCTCAATCAATGGATGCAGATTTGGTCAGTGATGTAGTTGTCCCTGAATATAAGAGAAGGCACAGGTCAAAAAGTGCCCCCCGTGTTCAGACCAATCTCACCCCTGTATCTTTTGAAAAGTCCTCTTCAATAGGAAGAAGGGGAAGGGAGGCTGAAAGGGCTCCTCGGGACCCTCGCTGGAGACCAGAAGTGTCACCACGAAGAGAGTCCTCATATGCAGTGACTAGGACACTGATGCATGAAGTACATCCTATAAAATTGCAGCCTCAAATTAGTGATTCCAGTGGATATTCACCCCTCTATGTTGCAGATAACGTAGAGGAAGGAGAAAGGGAAAAAACAGCCACTAGCCCTCATGTCAGGTGTCGCATGGACATCAAACCTGATGAGGCGGCATTACAACATTCTGCAAGGAAACAGGCAGCACATCAAGTAGACATAACTTGGCACATGTACCATGGTGGAGAAAGTAGGAGCCTTACAGTGCCACGCCATTTTTCATTCTCTAAATCCCAAACACCTGCTGACTCATTTGACGAGGAGGGTAGGCAAGCATACCACTATTCTTGCAGCATGCCAAATAGTTACTTACAGCCCATGGAAATTCCACTGCAAAGATTGCCTTCACCAGGTGATTGCTATGGAAGGGAACGCAGAGCTATTTCCAGCCCCAATGTACCAACCAAGTTCTTTTATGAAGATGATGCAGGAAGATATGTTACAACAACTGCTCCCAAACCAAGTTCTTATTTTCATGATGACCGTTACATGCCAGCACAAAATAATGCTCCCAAGGTACAATATGTACAGGATCCAAGGACTCGAATTGTGAATGCTGTTGCGGCCAGATCCTGTTTTACTAAGATGGAGCCCTCTCCGTACCCAGTGCATGCTGGGTATCTTAAACCCTATGCACCAAGTGAAACAGGGCCATACATTATCCAAACACCCCCAACAAGAATGTTTCATGGGGATGATCCTAGGACTTATCAAATTCAAAATGCCCCACCAAGAATCTTCTATCCAAGTGATATGTGTGCAATGCAGCCAGAGCATCATATCCCAGCAAGGGCATATTACACAGAAGGGCGAAAACATGCCCGTGTTGTTCAGCCTCAAATAGATGACTGGTATGGCTCAGATGCTTCTGGATATTCTACCAATCCTACTTCTTATGTATCCCAAGTCACTCCAACCAGAGTAAGACAAGAACCAATGCTGACACCTTGGTACACAAACACATGCACTGCGCCTCCAAGAATTGGCACAGATTCAAAACCGTACTCTAGGTCTTGGGACAATATACTCAATTCACGTGTAGAGAGAGAGCAGCCTCTTCGTCTTCAACGGGGACAGAGCTATGACAACCTTCTTGACCCCAGGAAGCCTGTAGCAGCCCCCATGGATGATAAGCCACAACCAGTGATAGTCAATCTTTCCAACTCACCGAGACGCTATGCAGCCTTATCCATTTCTGATAATTCCTTGATTGACAAAAGTCCAACAGAGACAACAAAAAGCAACAGCAATAAACTATGGCTTGTTACTCCTGAGATAACAATTACTGATAATGACATTCGACCAGGTTACCTTAGCAAGTCTGAAGGGCGATCTGCCAGCTGGGACATTCTGGACTCTCGAAGCACTGAGGTCCCCGAAAGCTGTCAACATGACACCTTCATAAATTCGGTCAAAGAGAAGACACATGATAATGTCTCTCTTCAACAAAGTCTTGAGCAACTTGATGAGTTACTTGCAGATCTTGTGACTGACTACAAGCCACCTAGTAGACGGGCAAGTGAGGATATTTTGGATCAACTGAAAAAACTAATTGACGAAGAAGAGGCAGCGTCTCTGTCCAGAAAGAGCTCAAAGGTTGGGTCAGAGGAACCAGTTCCACTTGACAAGCAACCCACCTCAATTAGAATAAATCCTGATGCTTTTCAAGATGTGGATGGAGGCAGTGACGCAGTAAAAAGTGCAGAGGATTGCTCACCAGACCAAAGCCCAGATGAGGATGACACAATGATGTGTTCAAACAACAAATGCAGGCGGACAGAGACCTTGTTTAATGCTTGCCTGTACTTTAAGTCTTGCCACAGCTGCTACACCTACTATTGCTCTCGTAACTGCCGCAGGGAAGACTGGGATATTCACAAAGAGAGCTGCCTGTATGGAAGAATTGGTAGCATATGCCGTCACATAATCAAGCATAGCCGAGAGACTGTTGAGATCCACAAAGCCTTCTCACGTGTCGCCAAAGTGGGCTTTCTCTCCCGGGGTAGAGGAGTGCTCTTCCTTGGTTTTCCCAACCCTGCGTCATCCAGTAACTTTCTGAAGTATGGTCTAGATAGTCTTCTAATGTCCCCAACATACCTGTCCCTTCGAGAGCTAGAGAGCTTTAAGGGCAACCTGGGAGAGTACTGCAAGGAACTCCAGGAAGCTGGAAAAGAGTATGACCCAAATGAATGTTTCCTCTTGAATGTATCCATTGCTGTTGGTGAGCAATTGCCTGATGGGCCATCACCAAGGTACCAAGCTCCAACTGTTAGGAAATATGCCAAGGTAGCACTGGCTTCCTTGAGCCCAGAAAGAAAGGTTCACAAAAAAGAGAGAGAGATGGAAACATTAATCCTAACGCCACCCCCAGGCACAGCACACATTGACAAAGAGGGAGAGGAAGGCAGGAAGGCCAGGGAGATCTGTTTTATCAATATCCAACGGGAGCTAAGAATCCGGGGAGTTTTTCTTAGACATGAATACCCACAGGTATATCAGCAGCTCTGTGAGTTTGTGGAAAGTAACAGAAGATTCACACCCACAACGATTTATCCTATTGACAAGAGGACTGGTAAGCAGTTCATGTGCATGATCATGGCTGCTTCCGAACCAAGAACACTGGACTGGGTAGGGACCCCCCATCTCCTTGATGACATTATTTAAGTACAACATTTGCTATAAATATATATGTATAGCAATACATATATATTGTTATACATATTTATATATCAAGTCAATTTTATCATTTCTAGATAATTATTTTTGTTATCCAAAAGATATATATTCAGGTCAGTATTACTAGACCTGAATAATACTGACCTAGTATTACTAGGTCAGTATTATTTTTTTAGTATATTGCTAATCAGACGTGTATAGAGAATGAGTATAGTGTATTTTATTTTAGCAGTTAAGATATATATTTTGACCACAATTCATTAATTTGTAGTCAATTTCTTTTCTGGATGGTAATAACGTTGCATTTTTTGTTAATTAAGATCACATTTTATTTGTTTTCAGTTTACTCACAAACACAACGTTTAAAATGTAGATTCTGAAAATGGGATGTTGAGTCCATAACTGTGAGTGAATAGAAAGGGGCTATTTTTCCAAAAGTGATTTTAATGAAACATCATGCAGAAGATTTTAACTAGTTATTTTTTTTTCTTAACCACATAAATAATTCCTATGCAAAAAGATAAATAAATAAATAAAATGGATTGTGAATCACATTCCTTAAAAAAATGAGCCATTTCTGTTGAGAAATTATGAACTGTATATCAAGACTATTAACTATCAGTGATGATGTACTTCCACACTATTTACTGCAAGAAACCAAGCACTTGGAAAAAAGGACATCTGTGCTAATTAAATCATACATAAAAAGACACAGGCACAAAGTGTTACTGCTGCTCGGAGTGTAGTAGTACTCTAGTGCAAGTTGTTAACGTGACGTGGCAGTACACGTTAGTACACGACCTGGAAGACCAGGTCCATCGTGTTCCTGGAAATGCTGCCAGTCATCAGCCACGCAGTAGACATGGCCGCACCTGTTTAGTTGGAAATATTGTGAATATTGAAAGTCAGATTTCAACTTACTGATACAATGCCTGGCATACTATGAAGAGCCACGTGAAGACTGATATGTATGATTATTAACAGATAACGTCCATGTCCCTTGGACAAAAGGTAGCTAGATTTGGCAGTGTAGCTATATGGGACAACAATCCGATTTTTAAAGAAGACGTTCATTGTGTATTTGTGCTGCACTAGCTTGAATAAATGTGTGATTTATATGGCTTTTTTTAGTTCAAGAATTTCAGCAAATGTAAACTATAAAAAAGTTTTGAAATCATTTATCACTGCAAATAAGTCAACTTACCTCTTCTTTTTTAATTCACGGACACAGTACCTTTGTCAAATGACAAAGGTACTGTGCTATATTGTCAAATGACAAAGGTACTGTCCAACCATGTCCAGTAAAGGTTCAGAAGTGGGCTGTTTTTCACCCAATAATTATGATCCAGTTCTTTTCCTTGCAATACCAAGTTTACATGTAGCTCAGAGGACGCATACTGTTATGGAGGCTGGAGTACACGTCTTTACACAGAGGACGCCTCTGTGTCAAGTACACAGAGGACGACATACTGTAACGGAGGCTGAAGTACACGTGTTTCCACAGAGGACGCCTCTGTGTGAAGTACACAGAGGACGTATACTGTTATGGAGGCTGAAGTACACGTGTTTCTTTTCTTCAGACTACTTGTTCAGCTGACTGGCTGTGCTGTACAAATTAAATGATGAATATTTGATTGCACGTGATTCTGTTTTCTATTCTCTGATCTAGTTCTATACCCAGTCTTAGTTCTATACCTGGTCTTAGTTCTATACCTGGTCTTAGTTCTATACCCAGTCTTAGTTCTATACCTGGTCTTAGTTCTATACCCGGTCTTAGTTCTATACCCGGTCTTAGTTCTATACCCGGTCTTAGTTCTATACCCGGTCTTAGTTCTATACCCGGTCTTAATGATGACCACTAGCTTGATGCTTTGACCTACAGAAGTAATTGGTAAGTAGTATACTATGTGAGAAGAACTAAAGAAATATGTGTTTTGTTTTGTTTGAATTTTCTCAGCCGTTCCAGGTCAAGTTAGACATGACAAAGGCAAGGAAGAAGCGCTCTAACTCAAGTGTAGAAATCCTCACCACTGAATTCCTTTTCTACGTGAAACCTGGTGGTCTGAGTGTCTCTATTTATAAACCACATGTAATAAATGGAATGGGAACTGTGTTGTGGATTCTGCCTGTTTGTTCGCTGGACACAACAACGTGTATAGCTATGTTCTTATTACACGCACACGCACACACACAAACACACACACACACACATGCACACGTACACGAGCAAATACCAAGCGTTGTTTTAAACACATTTTTTCGCCGAGAGAAACTCGAGTTCATCAAAAAAGGCTGTAGTTTAAAAACACTACTATTCCACAAATCTGCTATTCCAGACAAGCTAAAAAGTTAGGTTTTTTCAACGTGTTCAGTTGTGCTGTTTCACAGTTTCTCATCGTTGATTACGAGAGATGCTTGACCTACTTAAAAAAAACGCTTCAGTTGCTAACACACAAATGAATTAAGTGTTTCCAAATCAAATCAACATATTTGAATAACACAACTGCTTTAAGTCAAGTGTACTTCATAATTTAGATGCTTTCAAATCAACAGTTTGAACAATTCAGAGTAACACAACTGAAGTCAGGTGTATTTCATAATCTGTTCACTTTCAAGTCAACAGATAGAGTAACAGTTTAATTCAACTAGTTTAATTCAGGTGTACTTCATAATCTCGTCACTTTCAAATCAACACACTGAACACATCAGAGTAACACAACTGGTTTAAGTCAGGTGTACTCCATAATCTGGTCGCTTTCGAGTAAACAGTTTGAAGAAGCTAGAGCAACACAACTGCTTTAAATCAGTTGTACTTCATAATCTCGTCACTTTCAAATCAACAGTTTGAACAATTGAGATTAACACAACTGAAGTCAGGAGTATTTCATAATCTGTTCGCTTTCAAGTCAACAGATAGAGTAAGACAACTGGTTTAAATCAGGCGTACTTAATGAATGATCTGGTCACTTTCAAATCAACAGTTTGAACAAATTAGGGTAACACAACTGGTTTAAATCAAGTGTACTTCATAATCTGGTCACTTTCAAATCAACAGTTTGAACAAATTAGAGTAACACAACTGGTTTAAATCAGGTGTACTTCATAATCTGGTCACTTTCAAATCAACAGTTTGAACAAATTAGAGTAACACAACTGGTTTAAATCAGGTGTACTTCATAATCTGGTCACTTTCAAATCAACAGTTTGAACAAATTAGAGTAACACAACTGGTTTAAATCAGGTGTACTTCATAATCTGGTCACTTTCAAATCAACAGTTTGAACAAATTAGAGTAACACAACTGGTTTAAATCAGGTGTACTTCATAATCTGGTCACTTTCAAATCAACAGTTTGAACAAATTAGAGTAACACAACTGGTTTAAATCAGGTGTACTTCATAATCTGGTCACTTTCAAATCAACAGTTTGAACACGTTAAAGTCACACAACTGCTTTAAGTCAGGTGTATTTCATAATCAGGACGCTTTCAAGTCAACAGTTAGAGTAACACAAAAGTTTTAAATCAAGTGTACTTCATAATCTGGTCAGCTGTTGATATGCGTGGCTCTCCTGTGCTCCGATGTCTAGCCGCGCCCATTCGCCATCGGAGCTATTGATTTGCATTTGTTTAGCAGCGACGGTCGTTGGAGGTGTTGGTTTCGACTTCGTTAGTGCTCCATTCAGTGGTCATGAGAGTCGTTGGAGCCGTTAGTGACCGACTGTTGTTCTTGGAGGCTAGGCTTCTTGAGTCTCCTGGGTACAGATGGAAGGACGGCATTGTAAGTGGGAGATAGGTGGTGTCGCAGACCTCCTCCTCTGTTGAGGGATGGTTTATCCAGTTTCATATAGATGGCTTCCCTCACCCCTCTTTCAAACCATCTATCTTCCCTGTCCAAAATGTGTACGTTGCTGTCCTCGAAGGACTGTGTCTTCTCCTTTAGGTGTAGATAGACTGCTGAGTCTTGTCCTGAGGAGTTTGGCCTTCTGTGTTGGGCCATCCGTTTGTGTAGTGGTTGTTTGGTTTCTCCTATGCATAGGTCAGTGCAATCCTCATTGCATTGTACAGCATACACCAGATTGCTTTTCCGGGTGTGTGGTACATGGTCTTTGGGATGAACCAGTCTTTGTCGGAGTGTGTTGCTGGGTTTGCAGTATACCGGGATGTGGTGTTTGTTGGAAATTCTCCAGAGTTTCTCGGAGAACCCAGAAACATACGGGATGACTGTGCTATTCCTTCTGTTCCTTTTCTCCTCGTCGCTCACCTCGTTGGTCTTTTTGGAACGTGTTGCAGTTTTTACAAAGGTCCAACTGGGGTAGCCGTAGGTTTTTAAAGCTCCCCGCAGGTGTTTGTGTTCTTCTCGTTGGGCCTGAGTGCTGCTGGGCACATTGTCAGCTCTGTGTTGCAAAGTTCTGATGACGCTCAGTTTGTGTTCCAGAGGGTGGTGTGAGTTGAAAAGTAGACATTGGTCTGTGTGTGTAGGTTTCCTGTAAACCCCAATGTGGAGGAACCTGACTTCCCCAATGTGGACGTCACAGTCCAAGAAGGGCAAACTGTTGTTCTTTACGTCTTCCCTTGTGAACTTAATGTTTTTGTCCACTGAGTTGATGTGTTTGGTAAACGCTTACACCTCTTGTGTTTGGATTTTGATCCATGTGTCGTCCACATATTGGTTCAGATATGTCGGTCACTAACGACTCCAACGACTCTCATGACCACTGAATAATGAAGTCGAAACTAACACCCCCAACGACCGTCGCTGCTAAACAAATGCAAATCAATAGCTCCGATAACGACGTGCGCGGCCATAACATCGGTACACAAAACAGCCACTCATATCTGCGGCTCTGTTAGCGACGGGCGTTGGTAAACACGGATCACAAAGAGCCATGCATATCAATAGCTCTGACAACGACTCCAAGAGGATAAATTCTGAGTCTCATCACCAGCCAGTCAGACTAGCTTGGTACAGTCGGAAAGGCACGAACTGAGGAAGCCTCTTGGATGAGAGGCAAAACGTCTTCACGGATATATACCAAGTCCAGTTGCACTTGATTCAACTCCTTTAGATAAGTTAGAGTAAAAACAACTGCTTTAAATCAGGTGTACTTCATAATCTGGTCGTTTCAAATAAACAGTTTGAACACGTTATAGCAACACAACTGCTTTAAGCCGGGTGTACTTCATTAACAAGCTGCATTCAAATCAAGAGGTTGAACAAGTTAGAGTAACACAACTGCTTTAAGTCAGGTGTACTTCATAAACTGGTCGCTTTAAAATCAACAGTTTGAACAAGTTAGAGTAACACAACTGCTTTATGTGAGGTGTACATCATAAAGCGGTTGCTTTTAAATCAAAACTTTGAACAAGTTAGAGTAACACAACTGCTGTCACAGCCTCTCGCCCTTGACATCAAAGCGATCGCCCCTGACACCTGCTGAACCCCCCCCCCCCATCACAGCCTCTCGCCCTTGACTTCAAAGCAATCAGCCTCTCGCCCTTGACATCAAAGCGGTCGCCCTTGACACCTGCTGACCCCCCCTTCACCCCGGTACACCAGCTAGCCATCAAAGCAGTCAGCCGCTCTCCCTTGACATCAAAGCGATCATCACCCTTAAAAAGCCTCCGCTGTGGACCAGTCTTCGCTGGAACGTCGCCTTTCATGGACTTCTGCCTGCCTGCCTATCTGCCACTGAGCCAACTCCTGCTCTACCCCTGAGATCGGTTACTTCAATAAAGACTTGACTCTTCCCTTACCTGGTTGTCCCGTCTGCTTTTGGGTTCTTTCCTGATACGTGACAGTACGTTCCAGCCACTATGGACCCAGCAGACCATTCCACCACAGACCTGGCCAAAGTCTGCCAGGCTGTAGCCAACCGGGAATCGGTCCTCGGCCAGCACAGCCAGGTGCTACAGGAGATGGCTGACGCCCTCCGTGAGCTCGGCTCAAAGATCTCCGGAATCCAGACCCAACTTGGTGCATCTGCTGGCCCGGGACCCGCCCCTCCAGCTCCGCCACCCTCAGCGCCATCAACTTCGGCCAAGGAACCATGGGTTGCCCCGCCCGATAAGTATGATGGAGATTTTGGACTTTGTCGCCCTTTTTTGATGCAGTGTGAGATTGTGTTTAACCAGCAGCCCCAGTCATATACCACGGATGGAGCCAAAGTCGCTTACATCATGGGTCTTCTCCGGGGAAGCGCCCTGGATTGGGCTACAGCGGCGTGAGAGATGCGGGCCTCCACTTCCTCATCCTACGCTGAGTTCACCACTGCTTTTCGCCAGGTTTTTGATCATCCCGTGCGGGGAAAGGATGCTTCAAAAAGACTGATCTCTCTCCGCCAGGGTTCCCGCAGCGTCGCTGACTACTCAGTTGAGTTCCGTACGCTATCAGCGGAGAGCGGATGGAACAACGAGTCCCTCCAGGCCGGCTTTTCCAGCGGTCTCAGCGAATCCATAAAGGACGAATTGGTTTCCTACCCCGAGCCTGGAGGGTTGGAGGAATTGGTTACCCTGGCCATTCGTGTGGACAACCGTCTCCGGGAGCGGAGGCGAGAGAGGACGCGCCGCTTTCCTGGTCACAACAACTTTCCACGGGCCACACCTCCAAACTCTGGGGGCCGAGCTCGCTCGCCTGAGGCTGACGTCCTCCGAGAAAACCCGAGGCGTGACTCTTCCCCAGCTTCGGAGCCGATGCAACTCGGCCGCTTCCGGCTCAACCCGGAGGAGTGTCAACGCCGCATCACCGAGAACAGCTGCTTGTATTGTGGTCAGCATGGCCACTTTCTCGCCTCCTGCCCTCACCGTCCATCAAGACTAGCAGGCTCACGAGGGAGGAGGAGGAGGATCCTCGTGAGCCCAACTGTCTGCCCCCTGTCTCCTCGTCCACGTACCCAGTTGCAAGCTACCATCAGTTTTAAAGGTCAGTCCACTAAACTTTTGGCTTTAATTGACTCTGGAGCTGATGAAAGCTTTTTGGATGCAAGTGTTGTGAAGCAGTTAGGTCTTGCCACTGTAAGTCTGGACCAGCCTCTTGAAGCTAATGCCCTGGAAGGACGTCTCCTGGCCCGGATAACCTCTAAGACCGAGCCTGTGCGCCTCCTGTTGTCGGGAAACCATCAAGAGGAGTTAAGTTTTTTTGTTATCAATTCTCCATTTGCTCCCATTATACTTGGTCATCCCTGGCTGGTTAAGCATAGTCCCCATATTGATTTGTCATCGGCCAGAATTTCAAGTTGGAGTCCCGTCTGTCATGCCATATGCCTCCAGTCTGCTCTGCCTCAGTCTATCCCCTGTCGGGTGTCAAGCCCTGGCTCCAGGAATGCCAAGCCCGATGCTCTGTCTCGTGTGCATGGGAAGGAGTCTGAGCCCAAGCTCCAACCTGACACCATCGTTCCCTCTACCTGTGTGTTTGCGGCTGCGGCTGTCACCTGGAACATTGAAAGGGAGGTCATGGCAGCACAACAGACTCAGCCCGACCCAGGTAACGGTCCCCCTGGGCGCTTGTTTGTTCCAGATGCTGTTAAATCTAGTGTGTTGCAGTGGGCTCACTCTTCCAAACTCACCTGCCATCCTGGAGTAACCCGTAACCTAGCCTTCCTCCGTAGGCGGTTCTGGTGGCCTTCCATGACGGAGGATACTGGGTCTTTTGTTTCTGCCTGTCCTGTTTGTGCCCAGAATAAGCCCTCCACTCGGGCCAGTTTCGGTCTGCTGCGCCCCCTGCCTGTTCCACACCTATTGTATTTTTAAATCACGTCAGGACACAGCGCTGTCGCTCGACACAACCTCTCCGTGGCATTCTTTATTTAGACTGACACAGCATCAAAGGCAGACCCGATCAAACAACCCAGAGCCCGCAGGCATCACCAATCGATCCCAGCACAATAGAACAGCACCAAATCAAATGCAGCACTGTCGATGTGTGCATACATAACATTCCCCCCCCCCCGGCAGGATTTCAAACATGAAAGGTTGACACAAAGTCCTCTAGGTGGCCAGGGCGTAAACGTGTGCGAACAGGTCGCGGGGCGGCCTGAGGCTGGGCAGGCCGAGGTGGGGAGGGAGATGGCAGGGGAAGCTGAGGCCCAGAAATGTCTGGGGCCCGTGTAGGAGCTGCATGAAGCCCCGGGGCGTCTCGCCATGCTGAGGGAATGGCTATGGTTGTGTCACCAGCTGTGTGTGGCGGAGCTGACACCTTCCGTAGACGACTGGAGTGCCACCGAGTGCCATCGCTGAGGAGGTAAGTGGCTGGGCCCAGCTGACGGGTGACTTGGAGAGGAGAGGACCAGTATGAAGCCATTTTATTGTCCCTGTGGGGCCTGCGGACCCTGACCCAGTCTGACACATTGATGTCTGGCACCCTGGTTCGTTTTGACTGGTCAAACCGTTGCTTCATCCGCGTCTGCTGACGAGTGACTGAGGCTCTGACCCCAGAGGAAGGTGCCTGAGGTGTGGAGGGGCGGAGCCTGTCAAGGGGCATGCACAGTTCCCGGCCTAGCATGAGAGAGGCTGGGGAGACGCCTGTGGTCGAGTGCTGTGTGGCCCGATAGTGCAGCAGAGTGTGACGGATGGCCTGCGTGAAAGAGCACCCTTGGGCCATGTGTGCTCTGAGGCCGTTCTTCAATGACTGGTGAAAACGTTCAACGCCGCCATTGGCCTGGGGGTGGTAGTACGCAGTGCGTATATGACGGATGCCCTTGCTGTCGAGATAAGCAGTGAACTCAGCAGAGACCAGCTGAGGGCCGTTGTCAGTGGTGATGGCCTTTGGGAGGCCCCAGCGAGAGAAAAGAGAGTCCAGGAAGTCGATGATGATCTGTGAGGTCACAGTGCCGGAAGTGGTGAGTTCAGGCCATTTTGAGTGTAGATCGTAGGCGACCACCATGAAGCGTTGGGGGTGGGGAACTCCATGGATCTCACCACAAATGTCCAACTGCAGGTGTTCCCAGGGCTGAGAGGGCCAGGCGAGAGGTTGCAGGGGTGGGGGAGCCTGGTGGCCAGTCTTGCCACTCACAAGGCAGGCAGAACAGTCCTTCACCAGAGCCTCAATATCTCTGTCTATCCCCAGCCACCACACCAGGTCTCGGCAGCGCTGTTTCAGTTTCACAATGCCCAGGTGGCCTTCATGCGCCGTATTCAAAACACGTGCACGGAGAGCAGCTGGGACCACTGTGCAAAACCCATGTGCCACGCAGGTGTCGTTCCAGCAGGAGAGCTCCTGTCTGACTCGGGCGAACGCAGCCAGCTCCTCTGGGACCTTGTGAGGCCAGCCGTTCTGGATGTAGGTGCGGAGCTGGGAGAGGACAGGGTCCTGTTCGGAGGCTGCCCTCAGCTCCTGCAGAGAGACAGTGGCCTGGAGGGGTGTGTGTAGCATTTGGACAATGTCCTTTTCCACACAGTCAGTGTCCGTCTGTGGCGCTGGGGTGGAGACAGAGCGAGAGAGCAGGTCGGCGACAACCTTGTCTCTGCCTGGGGTGAACTGCAGGCTGAAGTTGTACTGGCGGAGGCGGTCAGACCAGCGGTGCAGCCTCAGGGGTTTGTGGCCTGTCCCAGATGTGGACAGCAGCGCTGTCAGGGCCTGGTGATCTGTCCTGAGGGTGAAGGAGCGGCCATAGAGGTAGAGGTGCCACCTTTCACAAGCCCAGATACAGGCTAACGCCTCACGCTCACCCACGGAGTACCGCTGCTCGGTCAGGTTGAGGGCACGGGAGGCGAAGGCAATGGGCTTCTCCACACCGTTCTGGGTTTGAGACAGCACGGCCCCTATCGCTGTGGCTGATGCGTCACAGGTCACAAAGGTGGAGCTGGAGATGTCGAAGTGAGCCAACACTGGTGGTGAAGTCAGTTGAGTCTTGAGATCACGCACGGCGTCACTGCATGCCTTTGACCACACCCATGGCTCGTCCTTACGCAGCAGCTGGCGCAGGGGGGCTGTGGTCGCAGAGTACTGGGGAAGAAACCTCAGGTAGTAACTTGTCATACCCAGGAAGGAGGCGACCTGGGCGGCCGAGCTGGGCTCAGGGATGGCCTGAATGGCATCCACGTTGGATTGTAGTGGAGTTACACCGCTCGCTGACAGCCGGAACCCCACGAAGTCGATGGCTGGCACAGACAGGACACATTTCTCAGCATTGAGAGTTAGCTTGTGCTTGGACAGGGCTGCGAAGACCATGTTAAGGCGCTTGTCGTGGATTTCACTGGTGGGCCCGTGTACCACTATATCGTCCAGATAAATGGCCACGCCCAGTATGCCAGCCAGCACGGAGACCATGATTTTCTGGAAGCAGCTAGGGGCGGAGCTGAGACCGAAAGGCATCCTGGTGTAGCGAAACACTCCTGCATGTGTCACAAAGGCTGTGAGGTTTCGGCTGCTGGGGTGGAGGGGCACCTGTAAGTACCCCTGTCTGAGGTCGAGCTTGGAGAACACCTCAGAGCCATAGAACTGAGCAGTGAGTTCTTCTGAGGTGGGCAGTGGATACTTATCAGGGACCACTGCCTTATTTACTGCACGTAGATCGACGCAGACACGCAGGCCCCCCGACTTCTTCTTGGCCACCACGAGGTTTGAGACCCAAGGTGACGCGTCCACCGGTTCAATGATGCCAGCTTCCAGCAGTTGTTGCAGCTCGGCGGAGACCCCATCACGGAGAGCCAACGGGATGCGGCGCAGTGGTTGGATGACAGATTTCACAGCAGGGTTGAGGAGAGGTTGATGGGTGAAGGCGGAGAGGCAGCCCAGCCCCATAAACAGCGATGGCAACTTCTGCTGCCAAGGTGTGGCGACAGTCAGGATTGCTGCCCCCCTTGTGTCTAAGAGGGAGAACCCCAGAGCGGAGAACAGGTCCAGGCCCATCAGGTTGGCCCCACGGCGTGCCACATGAAAAACTGCATTGGGCACCAGCTTGGTTCCATAGCGGACAGTCACTTGGAGAGAGCCAACCAGATCGATTTTGGAGTCACCATACCCACAGAGGACAGCTGAGGGTGCGGACAGTGGCAGTGAACCGAAAAATTGACTGTAGGTATCAACATTCAGGAGAGACACACCTGCACCGGTGTCCAACAGCAGGGGGATGCACACATCATTAATGTTGACTGTGCATGATTTGAATGACACTGGCCCAGAGCTCACCTTGTGAATGACGGCGGTTGAAGACTGGGGGGTGTGGCCCTCTGACCCAGCCGGGGAAGATCGACAGACGTTGGCAAAGTGATTGTGCTTACCGCAGCTACGGCATGTCTGGCCACGGGCAGGGCAGTTCTGAGCCCTTGAAACATGAGACCAAGACGCACAGTTACCACAGGACTGTTGAGGGCGGGGCCGAGAACGCCGTCGTTGCAGTTGCAAGACGTCCCCAGTGGAGTCGGCGCCCGCCTCGCTCTGGTTGGGTTGCGTCCCGAGGGGCAGCCGTGAGTAGAGGGAGGAGTCGTTGGCAGCTTGACTGGAGGTGGCCACTTGCTGTGTATTTAGCATAGCAGCACACTCAGCTGCTCCCTCAACCTGTAGTGCGATGGTAATTGCTCTGGACAGCAGCAGATCATCTTTTTCCAGCAGGAGAGTCTCACGCACCTTTGCGTTGTTGGTGTGTTCGATTAGCTGGTCGCGAACCATCTCGTCCTGAAGCGCGCCAAACTTGCATGAGCTAGCTAGCCCTCGCAAATTAGCTACGTACTGCCGCACAGACTCACCAGGCAGTTGGTGTCGCTGACGGAATATAAATCGCCGAAGGAGGGCACTCTGTGGAGCAGCGAAATGGGTGCTCATAAGTCCCACAGCTTCGTCAAAGTTTGTGACGTTCCCCAGAGTCCCGAGCACACGATGACCCTCTGCTCCCAAGCAGTGTAGCAACAGAGCCGTCTTCCTAGCCTGGCTCACGTCGTCGAGCCCTGAGGCGATGATGTAATTTTCAAAACTATGTAGCCAGCGAGTCCATGGTACCGGAGGCTCGCCAGGTAACGCCAGGAAGGGGGCAGGTGGTGGGAGAGAGATATCAGCCATCCTCGTCGCCAATATTGTATTGAGAAATCACGTCAGGACACAGCGCTGTCGCTCGACACAACCTCTACGTTGCATTCTTTATTTAGACTGACACAGCATCACAGGCAGACCCGATCAAACAACCCAGAGCCCGCAGGCATCACCAAGCGATCCCAGCACAATAGAACAGCACCAAATCAAATGCAGCACTGTCGATGTGTGCAGACATAACAAGGGGCTTACCAGCGTTTCCCACTGGAAGTAACAACCCCTTTCAGCCCGCGATTTAGCAAACACCGTTCACATGTGTCGCACCGGGCATTCATGCAGCATAAGCCTCGGTTTGTAGCTAAGAGCCGTTCACAATGTGCTGCACGAGGCCTACCTACACATGTAGCCTGAGCCTCGAATGTTGCTAGTGCTAACTAACGTTAGCCAGTACAAGAAGTGAATCTCTTGTGCTGCTTAGCTACGGGTGCTTAATAGTGACGAGCATAATCGTTCAATAAACATTAGGTTCACATGCATCGAAACTGACGATATTAAATGATTCCAAGTAGAAAATTCAACAAGCCAACTAGCTAGATAGCATTTGCCTTGGCGTGGGACTGACAAGCTAGCATAAGCTAACGTGAGCTAGTGAAAATTCGCACACATTAAAATGTATCTGGATGTAACGTTACATGTATATAGACATCTCCGATATCGTTATGCAAGCAGGTGAGCGGCTAACGTTAAACCGGAATTAAGCAAGCGAGACTGTGTGGCTAGCTAGAATTAGCAGGCCCCGTTTATAGCAGCTAGCAGCAGGTCTGTCTTCTAACGTCAGGCGTAGCCAATCGCTCGGTTGGTTGTCGGTGTGATAACGTGGCAATATTCGCTAACTTTTTAAAAAAAATAATATTCGCCAACTAACGTTAGCTAGCGTATGCTAGCTAGTCGTTTCCTAGCCAGGCTAGCTAGCTATGAACGTATAAACTGCCGTGCGATAACGTTATAATTAGCTTTAATCAGTCACTTAAAAACCACACCCGAGTGTGCCAAAATGTTACAAAAACATGTCGATATTCAATGTTTACTGGGGTTTTTCGCGCTTCGGCTCACTTCTTACCGAGAAATTGGCACTTGGCACAAGTTGGCCGTGAACTTGACTTCTCCTCAGGGCTCCAAGCAGTGAAAAGAAAAATGGCATAAAATCAAGAGATTTTGAGAACCAAAGTTTGGCTACGTCAGTAGTCACGTGACATACTGGATGGAAAAATAGTCTTTGGTTTTAAGTCAGTCAAATACATTGAACCAATGAGGCCCTGATTTCCATTGAATTAAAGGGATTTTAATACATATATAGACCCAAAATATCATAAATACAATTATATCGGGTCCAATCAAATAAAAAACACGCTTTAATTGAATGGCAGCATATGATCACTTTTTACTGTGTGGATGCAAACAGTGAAACTTATGTAACCCCTTTTTCACTGGCGGGTGAAGTAATACTTGGGGTAGCATTGGTCGAGGATCAATGACCACACCGGGTTATAGAACTCAGGTTTAATCGTGGCTCAGTAGGCAGACGTAATAACCATACGTGGTAGTGGTGTAACCATAATAACAGTCCGGGTAGTACATAACACCTAGTGTAGTTCCAGTGGATATACATGGCGTTATATCACTACAACCAGCTGCACTGATGTTTGCTCGGGAGCTACAGACGCCTGTGGATCTGGTCTTTGGCAAGCCGCCAAACCCACCAGTACGAGTGCCGCCGGGCCAGGACTATGTAGACGCACTACAGGACCGGATGGAGGCTCCTCATCAGCAGGCTCCAGAGAATATGGCTTCTGCAGGGGAAAGGCAGAAGAGAGCCTATGATGTACGTTGCCACCGCAAAGAGTACCAGCAGGGGGACAACGTATGGGTGTATGACCCACGGCGAACGAAGGGACGGTCCCCAAAGCTGAACAGCAACTGGGAGGGGCCCTGCCTCATCCTGAAGAGGATCTCAGAGGTCATCTATAGAGTGAAGCTCCACAGCCGCCCTCGGATAGTCATCCTTCACCAAGATCGCCTCGCACCTTACTTAGTACAGACCAGGCTACCGGGGTCCAGGGAGGGGGTAAGGACACTGCTGGATCAAAGCCAACCTCCCTGGATGTCAGCAAGGAGCTACCATTAGAGCACCTTGTTTTGGGCCAGGGAGGGGGCGGGGACACTGGGTTTACAGAGCTGCCCTCCCTGGCCACGAATGGAAACAGCGGTGACGTCGACGTCGACGGTGGGGGCTCAGACCCAGCGGATGCAGAGCCGCCCCCGACATCCATCAGCAGCCCGCGGCAAGGAGCAGCCCGGGATGGGAGAGGTGCTCGGCGGAAGAAACCCTCATGGTGGATGGACCCATCCACATGGGATTTGGGTTAGGCCAACGGGACGTTGGTCTTTCAAGGAAGGAGGCAGTGTGGCGAATTCAACTAGAGTGTTCCTGCTCCAAGTTCATTTGCATGTTACCCACGATGCAACTGAAATGTCGATGTTCTGGTTATGTTGTGGGCTATTGAACACGTTAAAAACGGGCATATCTGTTACAGATAGCGGGGATGTGGTGCAAGGTGATGGGGACGTTACGAGAGAAGTTGATTAGACAACATGCTATTTCCCACCATGAGGGTAAAGAGTAGGCAAATCGATGAGGTCGCTTCTGTGGCCAAGAAAAGGATCAAGCTGAGACCAAAACGAATTTGTGACTGTTATGACTAGCTTGGCTTGCGGTCATTAAAAGCTTGCTTGTTAACTCTGAAAAGTTTGCTGAGAAGTCCATTATTTGACCACGTCAAAATATCATCATGTTGATTTTATGTCAACCCATTTGGCCCCGTTACACTGGGAGGAGCCATTACATATGAAGCCCCTGCCCCCCCCCCAAAAAAAACCAAACAAAAACAAAACAAAAATAAAAAATGATGTCAGTCATTTATTTGCGACTGTTGTGCGGACTGTGTGTGTTGAGCAGCGACCCCCGGTACACCCTTGTTACAGTCGTTTTTGCTGACCCGGAGGTTGTACTGTCAAGCAAGCGCCACAAACAACGCGCGCGGACAGCCTGGACACGGCAGCACTGGCACATCCTACAAGATTAATAAAGTGTGAGTATTAATCATATACGTTTTGATGCAAGCTGTGCCTTGCCCCTTTAAGGAGAGGGCTTAGTGGGTATTGTGTGTGTGGGGGGGGGAGGTGATGTAGACGCAGCCGTGTGTGTGTGTGTGTGTCTGTGTATTTTCTGTTTGTAGCCGCAGCCGCGGAGACGCTAGTTTGCCGACAGATAGGAAGGTAGCCACCGTTACCAGTGATGATTGTATGCAGGGAGGGAGGGAGGGAGGGAGGGAGGCTGCCGTGTGTTAAATGGGACTGCAGTGCAGTGCAGTGGCCGGCCCGTTCTCCACCGCAGAGTTGGTCCGGACTCTTTATGAAGTTGTTACCAGCTACGAGCCAGGCTAAGCTAAATAGACTAGCGAGACACCCACCAGAGGCTTCCAACTACGGTTCGGAGCCGCGACGCTGGAGAGGTAACAGTACTAGACGTGCTGCCGCACTAGACGTTTTGTTGTTTTGTTGTGTTAAGTTACAAGTAAAGCTGAGCGTCGCTGTGTAAGTTAGCTTTTACCTAATCAACGTTAGCCAACTTGCTAAGTAGGCTGTTGCTCTGCGTGCGCGTTTTCATTTTTGGGGTAGCATGCGGCGATAGCTTTTGTTAAAAAGCATGCTAATTTGCCCTGGGAATCAGTGGAGGCTGATGGAAGTGCCCCATTTGTATCTTAACTGTCATCTTCTTCTCTCTATAGACACTGTGGGACCTGAGCAGGACCCAAACAGACCTCACCTGCGATGCAGTCCCAGGTAGACCAGTATAGTATGGTCTATAATAGCAGATCATGATCCAGCTCAAGGTTATTGTAGTTCACTAAAACTGAACTAAAACCAGGTGTGAAAAGAGAAGAAAAAAAAAACGTTTCAGTTCACTGAAATAAAAATAAAATTTGACTTTAGAGGAGCAAGAAGAGGAAGCGAGTGAAGGCAGAGCCGAAGATCAAATGGTGGAAGTTGAAGAAGGAAAACTGTTGTGTGGAGTTCAGGCAGGGGTTAAGACAGGCACTGGGTGGATAGTGGAGAATTGCCGGACGGCTGGGCAACCACTGCAGAAATAGTGAGGGAGACAGCTAGGAAGGTACTTGGTGTGTCGGCAGGACAGAGGAAGGAAGACAAGGAGACTTGGTGGTGGAGTGAGGAAGTACAGCAAAGTATACAGAAGAAGAGGTTGGCAAAGAAGAAATGGAATAGTCAGAGAGATGAAGAAAGTAGACAGGAGTACAAGTAGACACAGCGTAAAGCTAAGAGAGGTGGCAAAGGCAAAAGGCGTATGGTGAGTTGTATGACAGGTTAGACACTAAGGAAGGAGAAAAGGACTTGTACCGATTGGCTTGACAGAGGGACCGAGCTGCAAAGGATGTGCAGCAGCTTAGAGTGATGAAGGATAGAGATGGAAATGTGCTGACGAGCGAAGAGAGTGTGCTGAGAAGGTGGAAGGAGTACATTGGGGGGCTGATGAATGAAGAAAATGAGAGAGAGAGAGCAGGTTGGATGATGTGGGGATAGTGAATCAGGAAGTGCAGTGGATTAGCAAGAAGGACGTGAGGGCAGCTATGAAGAGGATGAAGAGTGGCAAGGCAGTTGGTCCTGATGACATACCTGTGGAGGCATGGAGATGTTTAGGAGAGATGGCTGTGGGGTTTTTAACTAGATTGTTTAACTCAATCTTGGAAAGGGAGAGGATGCCTGAGGAGTGGAGAAGAAGCATACCAGTACCGATTTTCAAGAACCAGGGCGATGTGCAGAACTGTAGCAACTACAGAGGTATAAAGTTGATCAGCCACAGCATGAAGATTTGGGAAAGAGTAATCGAAGCTAGGTTAAGAGGAGGAGAGGTGACGATTAGCGAGCGGCAGTATGGTTTCATGCCACGAAAGAGCACCACAGATGCGATGTTTGGTTTGAGAGTGTTGATGGAGAAGTATAGAGAAGGCCAGAAGGAGCTACATTGTGTCTTTGTAGATTTAGAGAACGCATAAGCCAGGGCGCCGAGAGAGGAGATGTGGTATTGTATGAGGAAGCCGGGAGTTGCCGAGAAGTATGTAGGAGTGGTGCAGGATATGCACGTGGAAGTGTGACAGTGGCGAGGTGACAGATGGGTTCAAGGTGGAGGTGGGATTACATCAAGGATCGGCTCTGAGCCCCTTCTTGTTTGCAATGGTGATGGACAGGTTGACGGATGAGATCAGGCAGGAGTCTCCATGGACGATGATGTTCGCGGATGACATTGTGATCTGTAGCGAGAGTAGGGTGCAGGTGGAGGAGAGCCTGGAGATGTGGAGGTATGCACTGGAGAGAAGAGGAATGAAAGTCAGTAGGAGCAAGACGGAATACCTGTGTGTGAAAGAGAGGGAAGACAGTGGAATGGTCAGGAGTGGAGGTGACGAAGGCATATGACTTTAAATACTTGGGGTCAACAGTCCAAAGTAACGGGGAGTGCAGGAGAGAGGTGAAGAAGAGAGTGCAGGTAGGGCGGAGAAGAGTGTCAGGAGTGATTTGCGACAGAAGGGTGCCAGCAAGTGTTAAAGGGAAGGTTTACAAGATGTTTGTGAGACCAGCTACGTTGTATGGTTTGGAGACAGTGGCACTGACGAAAAGACAGCAGGAGGCGGAGCTGGAGGTGGCAGAGTTGAAGACGCTAAGGTTTTCACTGGGAGTGACGAAGAAGCACAGGATTAGGCACGATTATATTAGAGGGACCGCTCAAGTCGGACGGTTTGGAGACAAAGCAAGAGAGGCAAGATTGAGATGGCTTGGACATGTGTGGAGGAGAGATGCTGATTATGGAGCTGCCAGGGAAGAGAAGAAGAGGAAGGCCAAAGAGGAGGTTTATGGATGTGGTGAGGGAAGACATGCAGGTGGCTGGTGTGACAGAGGAAGACGCAGAAGACAGGAAGAAATGGAAACGGATGATCCGCTGTGGCGACCCAAAACGGGAGCAGCCGAAAGTAGTAGATCTATGTCATATGTACATTATTTGCAATTAGTTCATAAGTCATTCATAATTCATGTGTGATTTCGTCATTCCTAGGTTATGTGCAGCTATTTACATGCAGTTATGTAGCCTAAATTATTATTTACATGCAGTCATGTGCAGTTATTTACATATGTTATGTAGTTATGTCATAGACATGTGATAACATTTTATAATTTATGCAATGTTTATTGAAACATTCTTTCTCTGTATTGCCCCCCTATACAGTTTTACAAAAAGGTTTGAATTCTCAAAGTTCTTCAGTAAAGTTCCTCAACTTGGACTGGGACTCTGTATTTCTTTGGGATTCTTCATGTTGGCTATCTGTCCGCCTGTCTATACATGGACACAAATACGTAGGACAGAATAGGCGGTCTTCTCGTTCCCCCCCGCCATTTAAAGAAAAAAAAATTGTGTGTCTTTTTCTATCTTATCCCTCAAGGGTTAAAACCTCAACTAGGGCTTCTTGTTACCTTTCCAGGGTTCAAGCCACAACTAGGGTTACCTGGCAGAATTCGGGTTTGAGGTTAAGATTGGGGTTAAGCCAGGGGAAAGGGTACCCCCATCCGGCCACTCGTCAGGCGCTGGCATAATAGGTGTACGTTATGTACAGTAGATTGGATGATTGTATGACCGCCTGGCCAGCAGGTGGAGCCATGGAGGCACCAATCTCAGTAATATGAGGTGCATAGATGACGTCGTCATGCAGCGCAGGCGATTCTGAACGGTGCAAATAAACGAAGCACATGGTTGCATGGAGTTGAGCTCCACGAAAAATACAAGAGTTAATTAAATGCGATAAAGTGGAAACGGTTAATTTAAATGCAATAAAGTGGAAACGTTGTAGAACCAGCATCATCATAGCTCAGTACTGCACGTGTACAGCACGTGTACAGCCAGTGTATGGTCCCACAGCTGTGGTCAGCATCACGTCATTCAGCACGCTGTTGTTCATCAAGCTGTGTGTACAGCTAGCCGTGTATCAGTCAACCAAACGACCAGCTTATGTTAGCTCATGTACAGTTTGGAAACAGCTAATGTTAGCTTGTGTACAGGAGGAAATACATTGTCAACGAACATTTGTGTCATCTCGTCATTTATGGTTGGCGTTCACAACGCCGCTAAATCTCAACAATTGCGACAGATAGTAAATCTGTGTCAGTCCAAACGTTTGTAGTTCAAACGTTTACAATAGGTTAGAAATTTAAATCCGCATTCCCAAATAAATTGGAATTAACCTTGTACACTGTCCATCAACAAGATGTTTAGATGGCGGCCACCTTCTTCAGGCGAGGGCTTAGACTTTTCACGACCGGGCGGCATCTCGGTGGCCTTCTAAGGCTCGTAAAAATCAAATTAACAATCGAAAAAATAGCCAACATTAATCCAACTCACCGAACAGCGGGCGACGTAGCTCTGTGCCGGACTCCGTCGAAAAGAGAGAATGAGGCTCCGCCTCTAAATATATACTGGGAAATATGACACCACTTCCGGTAGATGTCACGCTCTCCGGAATTGGCGGCCCCCCACGCCGTTGTCACGGGAAACGTGACGCGACATCCGGCAAACGCGCGCCCTCCCCATAGACGGAAAAAAACAGAAAGGGGGAGAAAAAAAGAAAAAAAAAGACAAAAGGGGACAGTGTGTTTTTTCCAGAGACGGGTTCGGGTTAGAGTTATAGGACCGTGTGTCCGAGGAAAGTGACGTGTTGTTGACAAAATTGGAGTTTGGAGAGAGTAGCTTGGTGACCTTCTTGGGCCAGATGGCGTAAGAGAGAGACCGAGTCACGGCTGCACTGCGTTGTGGTGGGGGCACAAAGCAGGAGGTCGTCGACGTACTGCCATAGGGTTGAGCCGCGCGTCAGCGTAAGTGTGCTAAGGCTGTCTCGAAGCGCCCCGTTGTAGATCGTGGGGCTTTCACAATAGCCCTGACACAGCCTTGTCCATGTGTAAGGCCGACCGTCAAATAGGAACGCAAACCAGAACTGGCCGTCAGGATGAACAGGGACGCTGAAGAAAGCGTTGGCAAGGTCCACAACGGTAAACCGCCGTGCAGAAGGGGGAACCTGAGACATAAGGGTGTAGGGATTGGGGACGCAGGGCGTGCGGGCCCTGACAGCTGCATTTACTGCCTGAAGGTCTTGAACGAACCTCCATTCAGTGGGCTGTCCGGGTGGGCGTATCTTCTTCACGGGAAAGATGGGAGTGGAAACCGGGGAGGTGGGGCAAGGGACAATTATGCCCTTGACACGCAAGGCATTGAATACAGGGCAGATGCCATTAACCGCTTCCGGTTTCAAAGGGTACTGAGGTTGGTGGGGACGGAAGTCGGATTTCGGGGTAATGATGACGGGCTCACAATTACGTATGAGACCTACATCCTATTTCCCGTCAGCCCAAAGATGGGAGGGGATGTTGTGAAGCTGCGGAGCAAGTGCAGTGTGTGTGTGTGTGTGTGTATGGGCCTCAGTCACTGACGGTGAGGGGGCGGAAAGAGCCAACATTCGTGGCGTCACCGCAACGGTGGCGCTGACGTCTACCCGGTATAATTTTAGTGAGGGGGACCAGTCGCGTGAAGAGTCGGCGGGAAGCCAATCTGACGCCAGAGAAGCTTGTCGCGCGAGTGGACCCGTATCTGTCCACTGGGAACCCCGTGGTTTTACCAAAGAGACGTGCGGTACCGAGTCATCAACCGAAAACAACGCAGTTTGGTCGGTGTCTAATGTACACGTGACATGAGCGGTGCAGTGTAGGTTGTCCGCTGTCATGTAGGTCGATGCGTCCCCTGTTGTGGTGTGTGAGCAAGGGAGCAGAGCCACTGTGTGTATTGGGAGGCGGTAGGAGCCCACATGTAGACCCGTAGAGGGAGGGCGGGGTTATGTGTATGCAAAAAAATATTCGCTGCTGGTAACGAAGTGATGTACAGCCCTGATGAGGTGGAAACAACAGAGATGCCCAGTTGGATCATGCCATCTCTATCCAGCAAATTAAATGGGCAGTTATCAGAAATTAAAACAGGCAATTTTGTTGATGAGCTGTCATCCAGGCAAACAAGCGCACAGGAACGGATAATGGCTCCGTGACACACGTACCACTCGTAACAGTGGAGAGGACCGTTTGGCCGCTCCGTGTTAACCGTGGCTGGCCGATAGGCGGTTCTCACCACCGTTCGTGTGGCTCCCGTGTCTAACAAGAAAGGCAGCTCAGCATTTCCAAGACTCAAGGTTATCATTGGCAGTTTTCGGAAAGCCAGCTCATGAGATACATACTGTCCAACTGGGGAAGCTAACAGCAAAGCAGAGTCTTCGTTGCAAATCAGTGTATTTGTTTGTGTCTGTGCATTCATACGACCTGATGTGGCAGCAGATGTGTCCAGAACCCCCTCCTCCTCCTCCCGTGTCGCCTGTCAGTCCGAACCCCGGTATGAGCCTCCCCGTGGGGCCCACTGGTTGTGAGGTCCGTTGTTCCATCCTCGGCCTCTTCCGCGCCTTTGGTTGATGCCCTTGACGGAGTGGACAGTCTTCAGCCCAGTGACCGGGCTTGCCACATGTGAAGCAGCAGTCGTCACCCGGTTGGGGGCCGCTGGGCTGGGCGTGTTGTCACGGGTTCTGACATCGTGAACGGTCCCCGGGTCTGTCCTGTTGCACAAGTTAGTAGGGTGAAGGAAGCCACTGCGGCACCATGGAGGAGAGAGAGAGAGGTGCGATGTTTGTCCTGAGCCTGCCTTGCCTTCTGTTCTTCTTCCTTTTTCTGCATTTGATCGTGGGCATGATCAGCATGTCTCAGCAAGTCTTCCAGTCGTCTCTTTCCGTATCCTATGCAGTGTGTTTCTATGGCTTTCCTAACTCCGTCCTGCAGGCCGACCAGGAAATGTTTGCAGAGGTGAGTGTTGTGGTTACACCGCCCCGAGCTGCCTCCCCGGCACGTTCAAGCCACTCCCCCAGCTCGGACGTGCCGGAAACATCCGAGCGCTCGGCTCGCGCTCTGAGGAGACGATTGCTGCACTGCACCAGGTGTTTGCCATCATCCATCAGGCACACCTGTGGCAATCAGGCAGCCTTCTACAAGAAGCCTCCCAGAACGTCTCTCTGTGCTTCGACGTACTGAACCCTGCGGTACAGTTCTGACAAGCCCTCCAGCGTTCCTTGCATTCTGTTTATTTCCCAGTGTCTTATCTTCGTGTCTCTGTTTCCTCCCAAGACTCTCCCTCCGCGATTTCCACGGCTCCCCGCGTCTCCCTCGTCCCCAGCGACCTTCACGTTTTCTCCCCGGACCTCTCTTGCGATCTCCCCCCTTGTCCCTCTATCTGGACCCCTCCCTTCGGACTCGACTTCCCGGATCTCGGACCTGGACTTTCTCGGACAACCCCTCTTGGATCACGGACTGGACTTTCTTGCCAGGTGCACGCACATTTTTTCAACACCTCCTGGTCATTTACATACCACACCACACATAGGCTAAAAACACTCACGCATAGTTATACACGCAAACCACGGGACACCACACATAGTTTATTCACACATCCCACTAACAGAACGCCTTTTTCACCATACATTTCCCTCCCACAATAAAACCCCCCTTTGTAGATTTAGAAGTCATCTCGTGTCTGTCTGTCTTGGGTTTCGCCACACGGGTCAGGTTCTGGTGCGCGAGCACAACAGAACGTCGGAGCCATTATGGACCCAGGCAAACCCAAGGAGCGGACGGTCCCTGTGACGCCCCAGAGCCCCGTCCCCCTAGAGGCAGTAGTAAGAAGTCACAGTTGCCAACTTGCCTCTCTCCGCTCAGAGCTCACTACTGCCTTCACTCGTGTCACCGCAGAGATCAGCGATCTTCAGTCCGGCTCCCAGGCCGCGACGAGCGCGTTAGATGCCCTCACCGCGCAGATCCCTGCACTCTCCACAGCGGTCTCCAGGATGAGTGACCACCCTGCCCTGGCCTCGGTCTCTGCCCCCAGCTCGGCCTTCTGTTTCCCCGTTCCTGGTCCCGACGTTCCCCCTCCTCCGAGTCAACCCCCACTGGACCCCCGGTGCGAGCCTAACCTCCCCTGCCCGAAGGCCTTCGGTGGGGAGTTCGAGCTGTGCAGGGGTTTCCTTGGTCAGTGTGAGCTCCTGTTCAAACACCAGCCAGCCAGGTATAGGACAGGAGAGACCAAGGTAGCCCTTGTCATGTCCCTCCTCACCGGCAAAGCCCTCAGCTGGGCCATAGCGGCGGTAGGCCATACCGAGCAGCTCGCCTCGGACTATTGTGCCTTCCGCCGCGAGTTCAATCTGGTGTTCGACCAACCAGCTGACGGGCAGGACGCTGCCGGCCGCCTCCATTCCATCCAACAGGGAGCCAGGTCGGTGGCAGATTATTCCTTGGAGGTAAGGATACTCGCGGCAGACAGTGGGTGGGATGACACTGCGCTCAAGAGCGCGTACAGGAGGGGGCTGAGCGACCCCATCAAAGATCTCATCGTTCGGGACCGCCCTGCCTCCTTCAACGAGCTCGTCACCCTCGCCCTCCAGATGGACGAACGGCTGCGGGAGCGGCGCCAGGAACGCGCCCCGTGCGCTGGCCCCTCCCTTAGACCAACCCCCGTCCGTTCTAACGGTGCCTTCCCTGGGTCAGCGTCCCGTGGCCTCTCTCCACCCTCACACTCCCCCTCGCAACCCTGGGTGGCTTCTGGATCCAGGCCGGAGGAGGAGCCCATGCAGTTGGGTCGGTCGGTTATTTGGTGATATTTCTGAATTAAGTTTACTGCCCATCTTTCTCCCTCACCCCACATTCCCTCCATTCCCTCCCTCCATTCCCTCCCCCCTCCATTCCTCCCTCCATTCCCCCCTCCATTCCCTCCCCCCTCCATTCCCCCCTCCCTCCATTCCCTCCCCCCTCCATTCCCCCCTCCATTTCCCCCTCTATCCCCCCCTCCACTCCCTCCCCCCTCCATCCCCCCTCCATTCCCTCCCCCTCCATCCCCCCTCCATTCCCTCCCCCCTCCATTCCCACCTCCATTCCCTCCCCCTCCCTCTCCCCCTCCATTCCCTCCCCCCTCCATTCCCCCCTCCATTCCCTCCCCCCTCCATCCCCCCCTCCATTCCCTCCCTCCATCCCCCCTCCATCCCCCCCCCCATTACCTCCTCCATCCCCCCCTCCATTCCCTCCCCCCTCCATTCCCCCCTCCATTCCCTCCCCCCTCCATTCCCCCCCTCCATTCCCCCCTCCATTCCTCCCTCCATCCCCCCCTCCATTCCCCCCTCCATTCCTCCCTCCATCCCCCCTCCATTCCCTCCCCCCTCCATTCCCCCCTCCATTCCCTCCCCCCTCCATCCCTCCCTCCATTCCCTCCCCCCTCCATCCCCCCCTCCATTCCCTCCCCCCTCTATTCCCCCCTCCATTCCCTCCTCCTTCCATTCCCCCCTCCATTCCCCCCTCCATTCCTCCCTCCATTCCCTCCCCCCTCCATCCCCCCCTCCATCCCCCCCTCCATTCCCCCTCCATTCCCTCCCCCCTCCATCCCCCCCTCCATCCACCCCTCCATTCCCTCCCCCCTCCACCCCCCCCCCTCCATTACCCCCTCCATCCCCCCCTCCATCCCCCCCTCCATTCCCTCCCCCCTCTATTCCCCCCTCCATTCCCTCCTCCTTCCATTCCCCCCTCCATTCCTCCCTGCATCCCCCCCTCCATTCCCTCCCCCCTCCATTCCTCCCTCCATCCCCCCCTCCATTCCCTCCCCCCTCCATTCCCCCTCCATTCCCTCCCCCCTCCATCCCTCCCTCCATTCCCTCCCCCCTCCATCCCCCCCTCCATTCCCTCCCCCCTCTATTCCCCCCTCCATTCCCTCCTCCTTCCATTCCCCCCTCCATTCCCCCCTCCATTCCTCCCTCCATCCCCCCCTCCATTCCCTCCCCCCTCCATCCCCCCTCCATTCCCCCCTCCATTCCTCCCTCCATTCCTCCCTCCATCCTCCCCTCCATTCCCCCTTCCATTCCTCCCTCCATCCCCCCTCCATTCCCCCCTCCATTCCCTCCCTCCATTCCTCCCTCCATCCCCCCCTCCATTCCCTCCCCCCTCCATTCCCCCCTCCATCCCCCCCTCCATTCCCCCCTCCATTCCTCCCTCCATCCCCCCCTCCATTCCCTCCCCCCTCCATCCCCCCCTCCATTCCTCCCTCCATCCCCCCCTCCATTCCCCCCTCCATCCCCCCCTCCATTCCCTCCTCCTTCCATTCCCCCCTCCATTCCTCCCTCCATCCGCCCCCTCCATTCCCCCCTCCATTCCCTCCCTCCATTCCTCCCTCCATCCCCCCCTCCATTCCCTCCTGGATTTGACGAAAAGAAGCCGTATGAAAACTGGAAAAATTAAGTGGAAATATGGAGACGGGTGACGAACTTGGACAAGAAAAAGCAAGCGTTGGCTGTGGCTCTATCGTTGACAGGTAGAGCGAGGGATACTGCTTTAGGAATAAATGTGGATGATCTAAATAAGGATGATGGAATGACCACTTTGATTGGGGAACTTGACAAGATTTTTTTGAGAGAAGAGAAGGACCGGGCTTACGAAGCCTATTCTGAGTTTGATCGAATATCGAGGGAAAATGGCGTCTCGATGGTGGACTTTATTGTTGATTTTGAACAGAAATACAACAGGATCTGTAAATTCGAGATGGTTCTGCCCGACGCTGTTTTGGCGTTTAAACTACTGGATACAGCAAGTCTTGATGTGAAAGACAAGCAACTGGCATTGACTGCATGTGGTAAGCACACTTTTGATTATATGAAGTCAGCACTGAAACGCATATTCGGAGAAAAACATGAGCAGAAGGCGGGAGCCATTAACGTGAGTCAGGATGCAGCCTACTACACAGATCAAAGAAAACCGCACCCACGAACCCAAAGTGTGCAAGCTAGAGGACCACTCGCAGGCACAAATCCACTTGACAAGTACGGAAGACGAACAAAGTGTGGGATTTGTCAAAGCACATTCCACTGGGTGAAAGATTGCCCACATAAGAAAGAACACGTAAAGATAACAGAAGAAAATAAATGCACAGAAGAACCTGATGAGTGTAATATAACGCTGTTTTCTAAGGAATCGGATACGGAAATATTCATGGTTGAGGCTCTGGGATCAGCTGTCATTGACACGGCATGCACAAGGACTGTCTGTGGTGAAAAATGGCTGAATAACTATGTAGGGGGACTAAATGAGAAAGAAGTACAGAAAATAGTTAACACAGAGAGTAGCAAGCCTTTCAAGTTTGGGGATGGGCGAGTTGTACATTCGACAAAAAAGGTCAAGATACCAGCCAAGATAGGAGAAACAAAATGCTGTAGACACAGAAGTGGTCCCATCTGACATCCCTTTACTGCTGAGTAAAACGTCGCTAAAGAGAGCAGGAGCTGTGCTGAACTTGGAGAACGATACAGCAATAATGTTTCGGCAACCGATAGCTCTGAAGATGACCTCCTTAGGATACTACTGTCTGAACATAATGGATAATGAGTCACCATGCGATACATATGAGAATGTGGTCCTGGCCATCACAGAGAATATGACTAAGGAACAAAAACACAAAGCTTTACTGAAACTTCACAAGCAATTCGGACATGCATCAGTTGACAAACTGAAGAAACTGCTGATAAGTGCTGGAAACTCTGATAACGAGAGCACTGCTATTCTAGAGGAGATAGTAGGAAAATGTGCGATTTGTCTTAAGTACAGCAAGCCTAAGCCTAAGCCCAAGCCTGCTGTTGGGTCTGCCCATGGCCTCCCGATACAATGAGACTGTGGCAGTAGATTTACATGAGCTAGAACCGAATGTGTGGTACCTGCACATTATCGATCACTTCACACGCTTCAGTGCGGGTGGCATTGTGACCTCAAAGAAACCAAGTGTGATAGTGAAATGCTTTGGACATTCCTGGATCAGTGTCCATGGTCCACCGGAGCGTCTCTTCAGCGACAACGGTGGCGAGTTCAACAACGAGGAAATAAGAGACATGGCAGAGAACTTCAACATCGAGATAAAGACGACTGCTGGCTATAGTCCATGGAGCAATGGCTTGCTGGAACGCCATAACCAAATGCTCAGAGATAATACTGAAGGTAAAACTTGACAACGGAGTTGACTGGAAAACTGCACTGGATTGGGCACTCATGGCAAAGAACACAGTGCAGAACGTACATGGCTTCAGCCCACATCAGCTGGTGTTTGGACAGAATCCGAACCTTCCCTCTGTGTTAGTGGATCAGCCACCTGCTTTGGAGGGAACTACTATGAGTGCATGGGTGGGACAGCACATAACAGCATTACATGCAGTAAGGAAAGCTTTCATAGAGGCAGAGTGCTCAGAGAGAATCAGAAGAGCTCTACGAAAGCAACTTCGTCAAACAGATGAGAAGTATGAAACTGGGGACAAGGTGTTCTACAAAAGGACAGACTGTGTTGAGTGGAAAGGTCCTGGAGTCGTGATACGACAAGATGGGGTGGTGATCTTTGTACACCATGGTGGGACCTATGTCAGGGTTCATCATTCTAGGTTGCAGAAGGTTGATAAGAGTGAAGTAGGTGCTAGTGAGGGTCTAGAGCACCCTGGGGAGAATGTTACTGAGGGCAATATGAAAGTACCTGTTACTGATAGTGATGTGGATGTTGATAACAATGACAGTGGGAACATACCTGGTACTGATTGTGACATAGATGTTGATATGAACAATGACGGTGAGGCTGGGGGTGTTACAGACAATGATACAGATGTCACTGAGGGTAACAATCATAAGGATAATCAACAGACAGGCATAAGGGTAGCAGCCTCCCTAGGGCTGAAAACAGGTCAAACAATCAGCTTTGTGGATAATGTAACAGATGCGTCTCACAGAGCTAAAGTGATGGGACGAGCAGGAAAGGCTACAGGAAATAACAGAAACTGGTACTGCCTACAGTACTTAGAACTATCTGACATCGCTGGTACTATGGGGTCAGCTGATCTTACTAAGGTAGACAATCTTCAGGTTAATCCACTGGATAGTGTAGAACTATGCTCTGATATGCAGGAAAATGATGTATTAGTCACAGGTGGTGTTTCATTTGATAAGGCTAAACTAGATGAAATAAGTAGCTGGAAGAATGATGGGGTGTTTGAGAAGGTAAAAGATATGGGTCAAAGGCATGTGTCCACTAGACGGGTGTGCACACTGAAAGAAACCCCTGATGGTGTAATACCCAAAGCGCGTCTTGTGGCTAGAGGTTTTGAAGAATTCAACACTAAAGATCTATAGAAGGACTCACCTACATGCTCATCAGAGTCCCTCAGACTACTCATGTCAGGTCTATGTCAGAATAAGTGGCATCAAATAACTTATCCAGAACAAAAGGATTCATCGTATTCTGTGGTCAGCTACAAAAGAACAGCTGGCAGACTGTCTGACCAAAAAGGGAGCCTCTTCCCTGGTATTATTTAAGGCACTGAATAATGGACAATGGAAGCTAGATGACTGAGTCTGACTGTTGATAACTGAGCATGAGCTCATTAAAAATTAATAATTAAAAATTATTGTTGCATACATTGATGCAACTGAGTTGCAACCTGTTGTTGTTTCTACTTGTTTCTGTTCTGTGTAAATGTGTATGAGTTGTCTGTTGTCAGCATATACATTAAGTTTTGCTAATGTTGTCACTTATTGCAAAGCAGTCCCTTCTCCCGTGGTTTTATTCATGATGTCATCAGCGATTAGTCAATGTCGACTTGACTTTCATCACAAAACAGCTGACCTCAAAAACTCTTAAGTCATACAACCCCTAACACACACACAAAGTTGCACACACAAACATGCCCGTCCATCCATCCATCCTTTCCCCCACCTACCTTAGCGTCATGCTCCTGCAGGTGTGTTCCACTGGCGTGCAGGTAGTTAAAGAGGTCCTCAGAGGGCAGTGGTCTCTCCAGCATCAGGATCAACTCTTGCTCCACTTCAAACCTTTCATGCAGGGTCACTGCTGCACTCTTCCCCATCACTCCTGGGTGACCTGCAAGCAGCAGAAGCCCCAGTTCCAGGGGAAACCCAAACTTTTACCCATCTCGAGTCTGACAGAGACAAAGAGTTACAATGAGGTGGCTGAGAACAGCCTCAGGTTAAGGATTTTAACACAACCTAGTCAACGTACCTTTATACAGGGTATCTGCAGGTTTCAGTAAGTTAAATTTAAGGCTTTTTAAGACCTTTTTAATGCCACTTGGAATGGAATTTAAGACCAAGATCTACAACAAAATATAAACATATGGTTGGTAAGACCTAACGCCCAACAGCTGCCTGCTGGTAGCAGAACCCGTGGGTCAACCACAGGAATCGATTTTAAGCAATATTTCTTTAAAGAATGAAATGAGCAGATTAAGACACAGATTAATTGGAACATATTCATTCAATAAACGAGACTTGTCTTGATATGGTGCTACTGAACACACACCCGTCACTCATGGCATGAGCTTCAGTTCTGTGGCCTTACTCTCCAACTCTGCCTCAGCTTGTTTCAGCTCGCTCATTTTTTCTTTGTATCTCTTCCTGAGGATGTTGGACTTTGTGATGAGCTGAGCCATCAAGGTGCCGGACTTGCCCTCTGCTTGCTCAGCAAACTTGTCCGCATCCTTCTCCAGGCTGTCAGATACCTCCAGCAGAGTTTTCTTTTCTTTTTTTTTAAGCTCAGCTATGTGGTCCTCTGCAGCTTTTCTCTTCTGCCCTTGTGCAGTGCTTTGCCTCTTCCTCTTCTCCAGGTCAAGATTTTCTCTTTATTTTGACCTTGCTGATCCCACAGAGATCAGCAGCTCCTTAGTGAGAGGGACCTTGACAACCCCCACAGATTGCAACATAGTCACAGGCCAGTCTCTGGGCAATTACAGTGTCCTCCTGCAAGTTAACGATCTCCACCTCCTTGTTAATGGAGAAGCTCCTCTCGACTGTTGCCTGTCCATGGGACAAGAGTAGAAGTTTCTGACAAAACTCCCAGAGCTCAGGGTAGGGTTGGCTGAGCAAGCCATGCAGAAACACATCAAGCCTCGTTTCTGTGGGCTGGAAGGACAGGAAGTGCTCGCTTTTAGCCTCAACAGATAGGAAGTTCCCAAACTGTTGGGTAATAACATCACCTGTAACAAAACAGATGAAAGGAAATAAGTGAAATATTATTTAGATGATTAATCATGATATTAAATCAGACAGGCTTATATCAGTTATTACTCTGTACTTTTGGTAATAATCAGGAACAACATTTCCAGAGCTATTCTATTAAACTATTCCTACCAGCAGAGACACCTCCTGACAACTGCTCGTCTTGCAGAAACTTCTGCACAAGTCTGCTCATTCTTCCCTGGCACCAGTCTGGGTTGGAGTACATGATAGTGGGGTCCAAACACGCCATCCGTCTCACGGTGGGGTATTTCAGGGGGCTCTTGTCCTGGACTTTCTTTAGGATATTTGACATACCCTTCACGCAGTCCTTCCTAAACTCGAGGGCAGTGAGCTCTCCTAAGCAGCTCTTTCTCTGCAGTTCCTGACAGATGGGTAATGGATTGTAAATAGAGCTGAATGACCTAACAATATTGCCTAGGTCTGTATATAATTTGATAGAAAGTAATACATCTAAATGATCAAACTACCTTCAGGGCTGCCTCAGCACCCAAGCCCGTCAACTTCCTTCAGGCGGACCCAGTTCTTCTGGTCAGCGACATCCAGTCTGACCAGCTGCAGTGGAGTGATGTCCTGGAGAAGCTTCCTCTTGGCAAAACGCCTCAGTAAACTCTGTCAACAGGAAAACTCTGTAAAGCAAATCCCCCTATAACCACATTCATCACTGAAAAAATTGCTATGTTGTTATTACTTTAAAATGATCTCTATCATCACTTCTATCAAAAGCAACACATCATCAAGAGTACAATGAGCGATAAGAGTTGAAATCAACGAGCAATATCAACCTATGCAGTGCTAGAATATAAATAATTAGATTACCTTGTACAACTCAGCCAAGTCTTTGAAGAGGAATGGCATTACTGGCTCGTCGGTCTGGTACTTTGTCAAAAAGGGACTGAAGGCCCTCGAGATAGCCATGATGAACTGCAGTTTGGCCAAGATGAGCGGATCTTGCTGAGCTGCTTCTATGGTATCAAATGAGCCTGTTCCGGGATTTGGAAGCTTCTTGGTTCTCACCGCATCCGCATACTTCACCACTTCTACAGCTCTCTCCACAACCGGCAGGTTCTCAATCCACCAGTGGCCACAGAATGGTAACGGGAAGACCGAGGATTTGGTGAGAGCAGTGAAATCCTCTCTCCTAGCTGGCACATTGTGGAAAAGAATGTGCATGGCCCTCACCACCTTCTCCTGCTGCCACATGGAGAAGCCGCATTTGAATGTGTTATGTAGGGTGTGGAGGCCACAGCTACCCACAACAACCAGCTGGGCACCACCATACTGCTCAGCGTGCTCTTGCTGCAGAAGCTCAAAGAACTTCCAGTTCACATTGGGTCCATCCATGGAGATGGACACCAGGCTCCTGAGGTTCAGCTGCTCCACACACTCCTGAGAATAACATGAATATATACGATAAGCTTACCAATGGTTCAATGTAAAACATTGCTGTCTACACATCACTCAAACAGTTCACATTTAAATTAGCTAGCCTACACAGCATCATCATAATATTATAATAAAATGATGGCTAATACTGAATTACATTTCTAACATTTCAAGCAGCCAAGTCTACTCTTCTGACTAAAATGAGGCAACAAAAGATATTGAATGCTAATGGCATCTTTGTTAGCTTTCCCTAGGGTACTATTATTGAATACATCATGACATTGCCATAATCAACTAATCTGAAAATGAATGTAACGGTAACAATGAGTCAACATTTCTTAACAAATAATATCTAACATTAGCTAACAATAATTCAATAAATCCACGTATTACTCACTTTAAAATGTTGCAGTAAATCCTTAGCTGTTGAATGCCCCATGAACTGCGACCCCAGGTACCGTGATTGAACGTGATCTCCCTCCCAATAGCGCACACGCACGTCCAGTTGCTTACTTTTTGTAGTGTGGTTGAGGCTTTCGTCAAACATCAAAACAAACGTGCCCTTGTTTACTTTCCCATGGCGCTAATGTTGGCTGCCGTTAGTGTGACTGTTGTGTTGTCCGTCCTGCCAAGAATACACAGGAGAGGTTGTCTTGGTGGATGATGTGGTCTTTTATTATTAATATGTCTATCACTAACCGGCATCATCCATTTCTAATTTATATGACAGAAAATTATATAAGAGTGAACAAAAAAAAAAGTTACCGGCGTTTCTTCTTGGTTGATGCTATACTGATCGTCCGGAGGGAGGGGGGAGGAACCTCCGCTGTGTGCTCTGCTGTGATTCGCTGTTTTGTCATCAAATTCCCCACGGCTAATCAACCAATCACAGCAGCGTATAGTTTCTGGCAGTTTTTTCAAAATGGAGGAGGACTTCAGCTTATCTGACTGTAGTCGCGCGAATCAATTGTTTAAATATTCGGTCTGAAAGTCAAGACCTCTTTTCAACCAGCTAAAATGCGGTTACAACATTAACGTGTCACAAAACATACATTTGTTTAATCATTTCAATAAAACTGCACTCGCGCGAATCAAATGTTTAAATATTCAGTCTGAACGTAAAGGCCTCTTTTCAACCAGCTAGAAACCCTCCCTGGCCACAGTTTTCCAATTCACCTGCATTCTGTAATTGTTCTTGTTAAATTAAAGTGAATTGTATGTCAGGACTGACTGCAGTCCTGCATGTAGCCTACTTTTATTGTTGTGAAATAAATGTATCTGACCAATTTGAAAGTGTATACTTTTTGTAAGGAGCCATGCCCACTACCACAGTACAGTGGTGGAAAATAGTACATTTATTAAGGTAGGCTATTATAGCTAATTAGTTCCAATTTGAGGTAGCTTTACTTGAGTATTTCCATTTGATGCTACGTTATACTTCCACTCCATTACATTTCAGGGGGAAATATTGTACGTTCTACTCCACTACATTTATTAGACAGCTTCGGTTACTTTTCAGATGGAGCTGCGGTATGCCTACATTCAACACTAAGCTAATATCGTTTCTCTTTCCAGCTTCAACTGAACAAATCATCGAAATGGTTAAACAAATGTATGTTTTGTGACACGTTGATGTTGTAAGTAACCGCATTTTAGCTGATTGAGAAGCGGTCTTGAAGTTCAGACCGAATATTTAAACATTTGATTCGCGGAATTTCGCGCGATTGCAATCAGATAAGCTGAAGTCCTCCTCCATGTTGAAAAAGCTACCAGAAACTATACACTGCTGTGATTGGTTGATTTGCTGTGAGCATTTGATGACAAAACAACGAATCACAGCAGAGCACGCAGCAGAGGTCCTTCCCCCCTCCATCCGGCCGATCAATTCTAGCATCAACCTTTCTTCTTCTTTCGGCTGCCATTTTGTCATGACTTAGTTAGCATTTGTCCGCCAAATTCTGTATAGGCTATACCATTTAGCAACTAACTGCTCAGTAAAACCAACATCGGTATTCTTTTCGATAACTAGTTACATTAATATTACCTACAACCGTGAGTTGCAGGTAATATTGCCATGGTATTGCGTCATCCAGGTCATTTATTTGTCTATGGGGATACATATTTGTTTTAATTACAGGGAATAGCATGCTATAGCTAACAGCTGCACCTGATACGAACCTGGAATTCATAAAAATAGCATGTTGTGGAATGAATATGTACCGTATAAGTGTCAAATATTATCTTATGTCAGTTTAGGTGTTCAACAGATTTTTCGTTCGTTTTAAAAAGCGTTATTTTATTATTTTTGCGGATCTACCGGAATGTGACGTACCACTGCTCAGAATTTTCCTCTCTGCTGTGGATTTCCGGTTTCCAGAGGCTTCTATAAGAGATTCTATCTGACCAATAGATGTCGCTGGCAGAACAAATTTATGCATTTCACCATAGAACGGTCCATTTACAACCTCACATTAGCTGCAGCCTATACTCTAGTCACGACTGCAAGTAGTTACCAGAATGATTCGCGCACTGCACGCAACCCAAGCTAAATTAATCTTCACACAACACAAACGAAGAAGAAGAAATAGTCCTCTCCCGGACAGTTCTTTTTTAAGACCTTTGAGTAATGAATTTAATACCATTTTCCGACATTTTTAATGAATTTAAGACATTTTGAGGCCTTTAATTTAGATACATGAATTTAAGACTTTTTAAGGATCCGCGGACACCCTGAACACACACAACCGTGCAACACTTAAGTCAAAAATCCCGAGTCTAAACTGAATAACGTATGTGTGTGTGTCTGTGTGTGTGAAGCCAAAGTGTTTTTGCATGAGGAATCTGGACGGGGAGACAAGCAGCAGCAGTAAATAAATAGATTAATACTCATTATGAACAAGAACGCCCACTCGTGTGTCTGTAACTTTTTTTTCTTAACTTTGGGAAGTGGCACGGGACATCTAAAAGTTTGCTGACCCCTGTAGTAGCGGTCCATCCAGTGTGTGGAAATACTTCAGTAAAGTTGAAACCTGTACTACTGTCACTTGCAAAACAATGAAGTCCTTTCTGGAATACAACAAAAGTACAAGTGCCATGCACACTCACCTGAAAAAGCATCCTCTAATGCCAGCTGCTGAGGAACGATCCAAACCCTCTCGACACCAGTCAGCTGGCTATTTCACCAAACGCCCTGCCATAACAGGCCATAACAAGATGGCTCCAAATCACCAATTTGCTGGTGAATTTCATTGTGAAAGATATTTGACCTTTAGTTGCAGTACATCAGAGAAAGCTTCATAGACCCACTGGCTTTTTTTAACCTGGCTACAATGTCCCATCTTACAACACGCTGTTGAACACTATTAAACAGCACTACGACAGCCAGGATCAAAGAGCAAAAACTGACTGAGCAAGACTATGAGTAGGCTTACAGGCTAGATCTTGCCTGAGTTTTGTTTACCTCAAGTGTTTTTCCTGACGTTTCAATTTTTCTTTTTTTGTACCTTAATGGGAGTTTTACCACATATAAGTTATTAATGCATACATTGATGCAGTTGAGTTGCAAGCTGTTGTTTCTGTTCTGTATAAATTATGTGTATGAGCTGTCTGCTGTCAGCATATACATTAAATTTTGCTAATAGGTTGTCACTTGTTGCAAAGCAGTCCCTTCTCCTGTGCTGTTAGTCAATGTTGACTCGACTTTCATCACAAAACAGTCGACTTTGAAAAAATCTGAAGTCATGTAACCCCTAACAGACACAAAAAAGTTCCACCACAAACATGCCTGCCTGCCCACCCATCAATCCATCCATCCACCCATCTACCTTAACATCATGCTCCTGCAGGTGTCTTCCTCTGGCTTGCAGGTACCCGCAAGGAGCAGCAGCACCACTTCCAGGGGAAACCCAAACTTTTCCCCATCTTGAGTCTGAAAGACACAAAGAGTTGTAATGAGGTTGCTGAGAACCGCCTCAGGTTAAGGATTTTAACAAAACCCAAGTCAACTTACCTTTATAAGGATTAATTAAAGAACAATGAGAGATAGAGATGTTTTGATTTTAACTATACAGGTTAATGCACTGGGCACTACTGCTTCTGATAAAAAACTAAAAAGTTTCAAAAGATACTGACATTTCAAGAGCTTTTGGGGACAAAAACAATGTCACCATTGTGAAGGTGTCCACCTTTTCTTTGGGAATTTGTAAGGCCACCTTCAGGACAGACACACACAACACCTGTAGTTAAATTATATGCTTTACACTTCTGGTCAAACCTGAATGTCCGACACCTTTTATAAGAGAACACAAGCCGTTTTCTGTACAATCGCTACGTATTTCGTATGCGTAAGGTCACCGAATGTTTGTAATACTCCCACGTGTATTACAAAAAGACTTGACATGGGCCATTTGAGACCACTGACATTATGTAGACCAGTGACAGACCTTAGTCGGTATGCAGATATTGGATCGTCGACAGCAGAATGGTCACCAGAAACTACAAAGTTATTTTCCTGCAGCTGCACTGCTTTCACACTGCCCAAAAAACCCGCTAACATGCGCCAATTTACACTGACCAAAGGCGGACATGAGCGGGGTTTTGCCAGTGTGAAAGCAGTAACATGTCCATTTACATTACTGCCACGTGGTAATTAATCACAGCCTCTGAATAGCACAAAGCCTTTGCATACCAACACGGCCGAATGGGTCTCCATGTTAACTGTTCCAATAGATTTGATCATTCTTCCAACGCATGCCAGGCTAACCACATGCATACAAACCGCTTGTCACTCAACAAGTCAAACAGACTGACGAATGGATGACGTTGCTGACTAGTGAGCCGCTATTGCAGCAGTGTCGTCAACCAGCACTTGCCCCCATCAGCGTTACCGTTGGCCTAACATGACATTTAACATCCTGTGACTTCACAACTATATTATTCATAACTGCCTGGTTTACTACTAACAAAAGACGTGGGATGAGTATTAATCTTAACAATACGACTGGCTATTTCTCGCAAATTCACTGATTACACTGCGGCCGTCACCACGTGACACGTTTTCCTGCGTAGTGGCTGCTTAGCTCGCTCACATACTCAAAACTCTGCGGCCTGCGTCTTTTCCAAACACGAGGCGAAACAAAGAACAGCTCAACACCACATTAGCCAACATCTTACACAATGTGTTAATTACCTCGTCTACTGTATCTGTGGCGAACAAATCCATATTGTACGCGGTCAAAATATGCTTAGTTTCTTTCGTTCGTAAAACGCGCTTACCGAAATAGAAGCCATTTTGTAGATGGTCCCAGGCACGTTCGCAAGCCCCCCCCCCCCCCCACACACACACACACACACACACACACGGGACGTCATTTTAAAGGCCCAGTTGTCCTCCATATGGGAACAGGTCTGAATACAGCGGCATGTACAGTATGAGAGATATGAGCAAAAACGCCATGTCGACTCAAATGAACCGCTGGGTCTCAATGACACAGCAGCTCGCTCAACGGTAAAATGGCTGCCGGAGCCTGTGTGGCACATAACGCGCGGAACATGGCGCCAAGCTTGCAGGACAAAAGACAGGTTTTGGCCAGTGTCTCTGGCCAGCCCCTCGCTCACAAACCTAACGTTACGTTTCCCAAGTTAAGTGGCGAAGACACGTTCAAGTCGGCGACATTAAAAAAAACAGCCATTTTAGCTATCCACATACACACAAGTTGTCTTCACTCCAGTTGGTAACCCGTGTTAAGGCCGGCATTAGCTGCTAAGTAGGCGTTATAACCTGATATAAGAAAAAATATGTCCCACAGAATACCACACAAAACAGCTTGCATTGACTTATGTGCACATTACATTAAGTCGCAACGTTATTTCTCAATCAGCAATATTCGGAAACTTTACATCTGGATAAAAATAAAGTTACCTCCTGTCACGACCTCCTAACGAAACGCAGCGGACACGGGCTCGTCACAAAATGGCGGATAATGACCTCCCATCACCCCACGCGTGCGTCCCGCCCCTAAAGCGCCCGCCAATTATATTCAATTTTTAAAAACAGTATTTTATTTCAAATTGTTTATGTGATGAAAGAATACTGTTTCACTTCTTCGTTTTCACATCTAGGCAAATATTACGTGTTATATGGGTCCAAATTAAGTTACCTGAATCTGATCCATCCATTTCCCAAACCGCCTATCCTGCTCTGAGGTGGCGGGGATGCTGGAGCCTATCCCAGCAGTCACTCTGACCTTTCAGGCTAAACACGATTTCATTTCAATTCCATTTAGCTGCAGTTAATTGCGATTACATGCGCTTGACCCATGCCAAACTCGGAATGACACAACTGAATCAGGTGTGTATATATACACTCACTGGCCACTTTATTAGGTACACCTTGCTAGTACTGGGTTGGACCCCCTTTTGCCTTCAGAACTGCCTTAATCCTTCGTGGCATAGATTCAACAAGGTACTGGAAACATTCCTCAGAGAGTTTGGTCCATATTGTCATGATAGCATCACGCAGTTGCTGCAGATTTGTCGGCTGCACATCCATGATGCGACTCTCCCGGTCCACCACACCCCAAAGGTGCTCTATTGGATTGAGATCTGGTGACTGTGGAGGCCATTTGAGTACAGTGAACTCATTGTCATGTTCAAGAAACCAGTCTGAGATGATTCGAGCTTTATGACATGGCGCGTTATCCTGCTGGAAGTAGCCATCAGAAGATGGGAACACTGTGGTCATAAAGGGATGGACATGGTCAGCAACAATACTCAGGTAGGCTGTGGCGTTGACACGATGCTCAATTGGTACTAAGGGGCCCAAAGTGTGCCAAGAAAATATCCCCCACACCAATTACACCACCACCACCAGCCTGAAGCGTTGATACAAGGCAGGATGGATCCATGCTTTCATGTTGTTGACGCCAAATTCTGACCCTACCATCCGAATGTCGCAGCAGAAATTGAGACTCATCAGACCAGGCAACGTTTTTCCAATCTTCTATTGTCCAATTTTGATGAGCCTGTGCGAATTGTAGCCTCAGTTTCCTGTTCCTAGCTGACGGGAGTGGCACCCGGTGTGGTCTTCTGCTGCTGTAGCCCATCTGCCTCAAGGTTCGACGTGTTGTGCGTTCAGAGATGCTCTTCTGCATACCTCGGTTGTAATGAGTGGTTCTTTGAGTTACTGTTGCCTTTCTATCAGCTCGAACCAGTCTGGCCATTCTCCTCTGACCTCTGGCATCAACAAGGCATTTTTGCCCACAGAACTGCCGCTCACTGGATATTTTCTCTTTTTCGGACCAGTCTCTGTAAACCCTAGAGATGGTTGTGCGTGAAAATCCCAGTAGATCAGCAGTTTCTGAAATACTCAGACCAGCCCGTCTGGCACCAACAACCATGCCACGTTCAAAGTCACTTAAATCACCTTTCTTCCCCATTCTGATGCTCGGTTTAAACTGCAGCAGATCGACTTGACCATGTCTACATGCCTAAATGCATTGAGTTGCTGCCATGTGATTGGCTGATTAGAAATTTGCATTAATGAGCAGCTGGACAGGTGTGCCTAATAAGGTGGCCGGTGAGTGTATATTGTAGCGAATTCGGGGGTCAACGCAACCACAGGAACTGCCGCGGCCGGGAAGCGAACCCGTATCGCCCGCACCGCAGGAGACATCGCTAACCGCTAGACTACAGGGTCAGACCCGCGAGCCAGCGGCCAGCGTGTCTTCTTATCCATGCACGTTACAATATTCTGATTTTGGGTGGTGATGGATGAGACGCCAGTCAAAGCAGAAAAAATATTTTAAAGTTGAGACTTAACATTTCTGTGTGGTTCACACTTTACAGAACATGTGCGGGCCAGTTAATATAAGATGTCGGCCCACAGTCGGCCCACGTGTTATGCACCATTACAGTGCCACCATTGCCAGACTTGGCCCGCCTTCGGTGAAAACACCACTTGTCGATGGTTTAAGGGCACATTTCGGCCAGAGTCGTCTGCTATGTGGGAGGTGATTCTGGATGTATTCAAGAGCTTTTGTGGATTAAAGTGTTGTTGAAGTGTGACCATTATAGAATAATTCATTACCCAAACCACTCATCCTGCTGTCAGGGTCGCGGGGATACTGGAGTCTATCCCAGCAGTCATTGGGCGGCAGGCAGGGAGACACCCTGGACATGCCGCCATGCCATCATAGGGCAGGAATATTAGTCTAACTGTTCTAATATCAGCTGTTCCACCATGGTTACTACCTCAACCAGCAGTAGATTTCTCTATATTGGATGGTTTACACTCAAAAAGAAACACGGTCAATGTGCAGGCTTATGTGGACACTGTTATAAATAAAATATATGAACACTATTTACGTTAATACTAATTAGGATATTGTAATATATCCATACTCCCGCTAAGAGGCGCTGCTGTTTTCAGGAGTTTCCGGGTTGTGGAGTTCTCTCATGGATGTATTAAAGTATTATAGTTCTACTATAATACTTCCTTGGGTTCTCTTTTTTTTTTTGTGAAGATTTTTTTTTAACAATTTCAAACTTACAAACAACATGGCAATAACATTTCCATGTTCGCACAATAGGACCTGGTGCATACAAAGGAAAGATTGAAAAAAATAAAACAAACGAGAGGTTGAAATAACATCAATATAAAATACATAAAATTAAACAGGGCTAGGGCTTTTTGGTTAATTATATTCTTCTATTATACTAAAAAGTTTTACTGCATTTTTTATTTTCATGACTTTAAGGGCCTTTGTATAAGCAAGAAACTCTCTGCGAAATACACAAAAGTCAGGTTTCACTTTCACATATTTTGATTTGTGTTTATAACATTTCCCGAAAATAAGAACGTCGTTGACCAAAAAGTCATCGTTGCTATTGTCCATGGCAAGTCAATAAACAATGTCCTTCCGAGAAAAGTTTTCCAGTTGGAAAACCCTTGGGTAAAGCCAGTCATGTACATCAAGCCATAAAGTTTCATAATTCACACATTGGAAAAATAAATGATCAGTCGTTTGAGCATCATCACAAAATACACAATTATTGGTTTCAATTCCAAATCGCTGTCGTAACAATTCACTGGCTAGATACACTCCATTTAAAAATTTAAAATGGATTTCCTTTGCTTTGGGATTTATGGGGAATTTAAGATATTTAGTTAGTAACATGTGAATAGTTCTTTGAGTAGACTTGTGAAATTGAGTTTCTGTAAGATACTATAGAGTTTGAAATGTTATTAAACATATTTATAATTGTTTTATTTGGGAATCTGACTTCATTAAAATCACAGCCTCCAACTAAAAGTTGTGGGAGACAAGGGGTGATAGAGTAGAATATGTTAAAATTCCTTTGATTAATAGATTTAGGGATTGCTTTAGTTATAGATTTAAATACGTAACGGTTTCCAATTAAATCATATTTAAGGCAGAAATTCTCAAACGATATGATACAGCCACTACTATCAACTACGTAATTGGGTCACTGACCAAAAACCTTTCACCATCCAGTCCTTGTTATAAAATGATTTCTTTTTAACCATAATATATCTATTATTCCATAATGGTGTATTATGTGGGGTGAAATTGCGATTGTATAAGAGTTTCTAATATAAAAAGACCTGCTGGTGAACAAGGGAAAATTCAATCGGGAGTCTTTGAATACTGAAGTCACATTTAAGTAACAATTCTATACTTCCCAACTTCTTAACTGTTTCTCTGGGAAAATGGAACCAAAAGCTATTGTTGTTCAGAAAAGACTTTAGCCAATTGATTTTCAACGTTCCATTTACAAAATCAAAACCGATAGCTTGTAGGCCTCCATCTTTAAAATCTCTGCTCTCTTAACTTAGTGGATTTTCATTTTCCAAAGATAATCAAAACTGACCTGATAGATCTTTTTAATAGCTCTACTTGGAATAGCCATCGAGTATGCCAGATACATGCACCTTGAAACGCTTTCCGTTTTAGTCAAAAAGATTCGACCTAATAAACTAATGTCTCTCCATAACCAAGAGTTAAGTCTAGTTTGGCATTCATCCACTACCTTCCACACATTGATATTTTGATACATATTTATGTCCAAGTACTAAACAGTGGATTTTAAAGAAATGCTGTATGCCTTTGTTAAATGACTTTGATGAACTGGCATTAGCTCACACTTGTTCAAATTTAACTTTAGACCAGAGGCTTTGGAGAAAAATCTGAATCATTTGAAGTATTCCGGGGACTTCAGTTAGCTGCTTCATAAAGATGGTTGTATCATCTGCTAACTGGCTAATGATTACTGGTTTCCCAAGTACATCTAATGGAGTGATAGTTGAATTTTTAATAAAGACAGAAAGCATTTCTGTAGCAATTATAAAGAGAGAAGGGGAAATGGGACAACCCTGTTTAACGCCGCGTTTGGTTATAAATCGGGGTGACGTACCTCTTGGTAAAGAGACTGAACAATTTGTATTTTCATAGAGATTCATGTTTTGAAACTTATCCCCAAAACCTAATAACATTAAACAATGGAATTTTTTTTTTAAAAAGTGCTCAATTGAATCAAATGCTTTATAAAAGTCAAGAAATAAAATAAAACCATCATCTTCTATTAAATGTCTATAATCTAAAAGATCAAGCACTAAGCAAATATTGTTGTGAATGGATCTACCCTTCATAAAACCAGGTTGGGAATCACTTATAATTTTATGTAGATTCTTTTTTAACCTATTAGCATAAATAAGGGTCACGATTTTGTAGTCGTTGTTGAATAATGTGATTGGTCTAAGATTATCTAATATTTTGGGGTCCTTATGAAGCTTGGGAATTAAAGTTATTATAGCTTGTTTCATAGTGGAAGGAAATTTAATATTGTCAGTTGATTCTTTTAATATAAGAGAGAATGCAACTTTAATAAGTCCCAAAAATGTCTATAGAAATTGGCAGTAAGTTCATCCCTACCTAGAGATTTGTCTAAAGACAAACTCATTACTGCTTTATCCAGCTCATCTGAAGTAATTCCAGCATCACACAACCATACGAACACATCAACAATACAGAGAATAAGAGCTTTGATATTGTTGAAGAAGTCAGCATCCTGAACAGAAAAGGTTGAAGAATACAATTTACTGTGTTAGTAATTAGTATTAGTATTGAGTAGCAGCAGAATACTTCACAACTGCTATCATTAAACGTTTATTGACATGCTACAGTACCAGAGAAAAAGTTAAATCTATGTTAACATTATTTTATCATAATGTTAAACTTTATTTCACTCTCTCTCTCTCGCACACGTAAGGAATCCAGCTTTGGTAAGGAATGAGCTTTGGCTCAAGACAAATCAAACAATAGCAAACAAACAAACCAACACAAAACCAATTTCTGTCACGTATCTGGAAAGAACCCAAAAGCAGACGGGACAAGCAGGTAAGGGAAGAAATCAAGTCTTATGGCCGGACTCGATGAAGCAGCAATCATTGGCAACGCTGCCTTCGGGAGGGGGGCGGAGTCGGCTTGTGTTCGTCACGTCAATGCGTCTCTGTGTGTGTCGGAAAAAAGAGTGCTTCGGCCTGCAGTCGCCTTGTCACCCAAGTCTGGAGGCGCTCTCCTTCCAGACTGCCGGCCCTCGGACAGATGCAGTTGGCGAACGCATGCAGTACGAGGGTGGGTGTTTGAATTAAAATAGGGATCGATTGGCCACTAAATTGGGAGAAAAAAGGGAAAAATCAAAAATACATTTAGAAAAAAAAAAAAAAAAATCAACTCTTCATCCAAGTGGCCCATCCCAGGGGTAGAGCAGGAGTTGGCTCAGTGGCAGGTAGACTGGTAGGCACAAGTCCATCAATGGCTACGTTCCAGCCAACACTGGTCCACAGTGGAGGCTTTTTAAGGGTGACGCCGATTGCTTGATGGCCAGCTGCTGTGCCGGGGTGAAGGAGGGGTCAGCAGGTGTCCAGGGAGACGAGGGGTTAGGCTTGGGCTTTTGGCTCATGACTTCTATTTATTTAGCACTGGCCTACTGATCTGAGGAATGCTATAATGCTCGCCTTCACTCAATGTGGCCAGGGGTGCTCGGGCTGGACCCGTCAAACTGGGCAGCGCTGGCCGCTGAATGTGGCCGGGGCTCGACAATGTATGTGGGCAGGGGTGGTCGCGCTGGCACTACAATCAAGCCCAAAGTCGCGCGATGTTTCGCTGTTTATGTACCTTCTTCAGGCGAGCCCTTATTCAACTAAGAGAGGCAGGGTTAAGCTTAAGGTTAGGGTTAGGCTTTTAAATCCGCATTCCCAAATACATTGCAATTAACCTTGTGCACTGTCCATCGACAAGGTGTTTAGATGGCGGCCACAGTCCCCCACCAACTACCCCACCGTCCCACGCAATCCAAAAATTCAATGGCAGCTAATAATGGCCCCTCAGTTTGGCTCAGTCGCATCATCGGGACCCCAATTTGGTCCCCTGTTTCACTACAACAAAGCCCAAAGTCGCGCGACGTTTCGCTTTTCTTCAACCCTCTTCAGGCGAGGGTTTAGACTTTTCCACGAGCGGCATGTCGGTGGCCTTCTAAGGCTCGTGAAAATCAAATCACTTGATTGGAAGCTGCCAATTTGCCATAACAATATGGAAGGACCTCTAAAATCTGTTGTACATACTTTGTGCTACTGCACTTACCAGCATGCTTTGTGTCTTGCACATTTCCTATGTTCTTGTGGGTTTCGAAACATGTGAACCAATGGAATGTATTTGCTCTTTGTATTTTTATTTGAATTGTGTTATTAGCCAATGATGTGGTGTGGAGTTGTTATGCCCGCGAAATCACGAGCTTCGCAACGGTCCATCTCCTCACGGAGAGGGAGGAGTTAGGCAGCCCGAGTGAGTACGACGAAGAGAGAGGGCCATTTTTCTGCTGCTCCGTCTAAGTACCCGTTTCGCGGAGACTTTATACACAGCCCGTGTACTAGGCCCGCATTTGAGGTCAGGAGTGTTGCGATTGGCCCGCGGTCGTATGCTTGCTGGTGGGCTTTGTTTTAGTATGCCGATTATTTTGTTTATGCCCCATAGCCAGTGTCGCCGCTAGCTAGCTAAGTGCATTTAGCATCCAGCGCTAGTGTGTTAGCTAGCCGACTAGAGTTGTGGAGGCTAGTCAGAAGTCATCGGGCTGCGCTGGACGGTGATCTAACTAGGGGAGCCGCTCTGCTCCATTCCTGGGACCTGTCTGCTATCCAAAGAGGACTCGCTTCATCTGCTCTATCTTCGCCAGGGTTGTTTGAACATTGCAACCTTTGGCCATCTTGCGGCGGGTGGAGGCTGCTACCGGGGAGCCGACACCTGCCAGCTGCTAGGCTAGCACTACGCCTTCCATCCTCTGGACTGCACACAGCCTCCCGGTCGAGGGAGCGATGGGTTGTGAGTAACCCGAAAATTTCATTTATACTCACACACACACGCACACTTTTATCTCGTCGCCTGGGCATCGTAGCGGTGGCTGCCTTGCCCTCCGCTCAGAGAGCTGCTTTAATGTGCACCAACGGGCCCCAACGGAAAGTGCTGAGTATTTGTGTGTTCTTTTGATACTTTCTTCCTGTTTATTGTGACCGCTTGTCCCACCCTGTGTAATTTCAATTAATGTTTATTTAATCAGCAATACTACACTCGTGTGGTATTCTCTCTCTCTCTCATTATTATCAAATAAATCCTATTATTATTAATTATATTTCGGGTGTATTGGCAGCTCATTTTCCGCATATGCAAAGCCTAGGTTACTTATAGAGTGCTGGTAATAAGCTTGTACAGTAATTCAGTACACAGCAGAGTTATAAGATCTGCATTAACCACATGTTTGTTTCATTCTGGGAAGATATACCATTCACCAGCCTTAGCTAAGTGTAGTATTTTCACAGTGGAGGCACCGCGCTACTAAATTGATTATTATCTTGGTTAATTATTTCTATTATCAATTATCACTAATATTGTCATTAGTGGCACTAGCCTACTAGTACACAGGAGGTTCAGCCAGCTCACCATTCCACCGCTGAGAACTCAGGATCCTGTTGCGCTATTGATTTGTATTGTAACACTTTAGTAACTGGTAGCATTAGGCTTTTGTCTTGTTTAAATGTGCTTGGCGTTGCCCGCCAGTGAAAAAGGGGTTACAAATAGCTTTACACTAGTCCAGCTCACCGAGCAGGGGGGCGACGTCCCTCTTTGTCGGAGTCCCTCGTAAAAAGAGAGAGTGAACCACAGCTCCGCCTCTAAATACGTCACTGGGAAATATGACACCACCTCCGGTGGGCGTGTGCTTTCGCCCGGGACAGACGTTCCCTAACCATGCCGTTGTCCCGGGAAAATGGACCCGCCCATCTGTTGGATCGCCAGGTCTTTCTCCGGAAACACCGGATGACGACCCATTCGCCGGGGAGGTAGGAATGGAGAACCTTCTCAGCTGGGGTGGGGAGAGCAGCTGCCACCTGTTTGGGAGACTTGGGAGAGAGCAGAGGAGAGATTACAGCAGTGCTGTAGCATAGCATGCTCGTAAAGAGCGGTTTGGGGAAGAGCTCCTGGCGCAGGGCCCGTTCCCATGGTCGGAGGCCGTCCCATGACAATCTCAAAAGGACTAAGCCCTGCTCTGGAGTGTCTTTGTCGCACGCGCATGTACATAAGTACCAGAAGACGTAAGAAACTGTCTCTGTTGCCAGAGAGCACCAAAGTCCACGCCGAAAGCGTAGCGTGAATCCGTGTAGATGGTGACAGACCAGCCAGCTGCCAGCTCGCAGGCCGCAGAGAGGGCCGTGAGTTCAGCAGCCTGTGCAGAGAGGTGAGAGGGCAACGAGCTGCAATTAAGGCAAGCGGAGGCAGAGCAAACGGCCCAACCAACCTGACATTGGCCGGTGGTAAGACAGCGGGAAGCCGACCCATCCACAAAAAGGACAACGTCAGGGTTGGCAAGAGGAGTGGAGCTGAGATCAGGCCGAGGTGAACAAACAGCAGAGACAGCTGCAACGCAGTCGTGTGGTTCACCATCGTCTGGTGAGGGAAGAAGGGTGGCGGGGTTAAGGACAGTGCAACGTTTGACAGTGATGGTGGGCATGTCAAGGAGCACAGTGTTGTAATGTAGCCACCGGGCTGCGGACAGCTGTGACCTTTTCTGTTCAAGTAGGAGGAGCGGGACCGCATGGGGAACCAGGAGAGTAACGTCGGAGTACCCCACGATGTCTCGCGAGGCCATCACAGCCTTTTCAGCAGCAGCGACGGCTCGAAGGCAGCGAGGCAAGCCAGCCGCTAGAGAAGTAAGCCACAGGGCGCAGCTTGCAGTCCCCCATGAGACTGACTGCAAGAGGACGGAGATCATGCAGCCGTTGCGCTCATCCACAGTTTGAGTGAATGCTTGAGCGGGCTCCGGATAGCCAAGAGTTGGTGCGATTTGGAGCTGGACTTTCAGTCCCTCAAAGGCTTTAGTTGCCTCTGGGGTCCACAAGAGGACCTGTGAGGCGGGTGCATGAGAGTCAATGAGGGCCCGAAGGGGTTTGTCAAAGGTTGCAAATGCCGGAACGAACAAGCGACACAGTAGGAAGCCATGCCTAAGAACAGGGTATCTGCAGGTTTCACTAAGTTAATTTTAAGACTTTTTAAGACCTTTTTAATGCCACTTGGATCGGAATTTAAGACCAAGATCTACAACAAAATATATACATATGGTTGGAAAGCACTAACGCCCAACAGCTGAATATTTAAACATTTGATTCGCGCGAGTGCAGTTTTATCGAAATGGTTAAACAAATGTATGTTTTGTGACACGCTGATGTTGTAACCGCATTTCTTGACGTTCAGACCGAATATTTAAAGATTTGATTCGCGGAATTTCGCGCGATTGCAATCAGATAAGCTGAAGTCCTCCTCCATGTTGAAAAAGCTGCCAGAAACTACACGCTGCTGTGACTGGTTGATTCGCTGTGAGCATTTGATGACAAAACAACGAATCACAGCAGAGCGCGCAGCGGAGGTCCCTCCCCCCTCCATCCGGCCGATCAATTCTAGCATCAACTTTTCTTCTTCTTCTCTCGGCTGCTATTTTGTCATGACTTAGTTAGCATTTGTCCGCCAAATTCTGTATAGGCTATACCATTTAGCAATTAACCGCTCAGTAAAACCAACATCGGTATTCTTTTCGATAACTAGTTACATTAATATTACCTACAACCGTGAGTTGCAGGTAATATTGCCATGGTATCGCATCATCCAGGTCATTTCTTTGTCTATGGGGGATACATATTTGTTTTAATTACAGGGGATTGCATGCTATAGGTAACAGGTGCGCCTGATACGAACCTGGAATTCATGAAAATAGCATGTGTGTTAGAGTTTGTGGGAGACCCCAAGCGCACGACACCAGACAGAGATGGGGTTAGCCGAAAACTGGCGTACTTTATTCAAACATAGGAAGGCAATGAGCGACAAGGAAAAAACGGAAAGTCCAAGGGGGAAAAAAACTCGCGGGTAATCCAAACGGGAACAAGGCAGGATACTTCCATGGGGAAACCTTGCAAGGGAAAAACATGAACCAAGGGCTGGGATGAGTTCGTAGAGAAAAGGACCGTGAGAGGAGAGTCGCCGCTACTGCGGGGAGGTAACAACACGAACTGACAACGGGCACGTGGGAGGCCACCAAACTTAAGCCCAGCCCTGATGACTAAGCCCGGCCCTGACGAGCCGATTGGCTGCCGGCGTGGGGTGGGCGGGCCACGGTGCGGGGTGGGCGAGCCATAACACTTGTTTCCCTTTTATTTTCTTTTTTTCCCCTCAAAATTCACTTAATCCTACCAAATGACCACTTCTATTAGTGCGAGACCGAGGGTGAACAGCCGCTTAATTGTCAGTGCACGACCTCATCTGGTTTCAATAGTACGCGTTTTAAATGATCCTTTTATCCTTTAAAGAATTCTGCTTACCCGTGCGATGAATCTCCCAGGGTTTTGCTGAGGGATCTCAGCGACACCGACCAAACGGACCACCCGCCTCTCCCTTTCTTCTTCTCAAACCTGGTGAGGTTATTGGGAGATCGGTGACTATGTCCTTGTCCCGAGATGATCGGTCAGCCGGTTGTCCGTCTGGCGGAGCGACGTGAGATCCCGCTTCTGACACCAAATTGTTGTGGATTTTCCTTTATCCTTTTAATGGGCTCTTGCCCCAGCAACCTCTGGGGAGAATAATCATCGGACAAATATTGAAGCAAACAGAGAATCTTTAATGCATCTGCAGATGGAGAGACATAAGGCCACACAGAGGTTCGTCTGTGAGGATATGCTCTGCCTCTGAGCTGGAGATAGTGGTTTTTTATAGAACAGTCCGTCGCGTCATACACTATGTTTCCTGCGTCAACTAAGGTGTAATCTTAAAAAGGAATGAAGGAAACATCTACGTAAATCACGTTCTGTGCCTCGTGAGTGTCTGTACGCCTGTTGCACTTGTCTTTTGCTGTACCTGGCCGTTCCTGGGATGCGGCAACGGGGAGGCAAGCATAGTAACAGTTGCTATGTGGCCCCATGGAAGGTACGCATGAGAACAATTGGTATGTGTGTCTGCAGTGAGTGAGAAGTTTCATACACACAGACAAGTGGAAAACTACAGAGTACATACGGAGTGCATATGGAGAACATTTTGTACTCCACATACATCACCAACATCCTGCTCAGCTCTCCCCTTCTCAGCCTCCTCCTGCTCAGCTGCACCACTCTCCTCTCAGAGCCTCACCGCAGCCACATCGTGATGACACGACTGGTACGAATGACATTGCGAGCTACTTGGTGTGCCGAGAGCTTGTGAATTCCGGTCTCATCCAGTTCAACGAGCGCCCAGAAAATTATTGGGCGTGGAAGTCCTCTTTCTTCAACGCCATTGAAGGACTGAACTTAACTGCCAGCGAGGAGCTCGACCTCTTGACAAAGTCGTTAGGAAAAGAGTTCTCAGAGCACGTTACAAGGATTCGCTATGTGCACGTCGCCGACCCTGTAGTGGGCCTACAACATGTCTGGGAACGCCTAGAAGAGTGCTCCCCTGAAGTGATCGAGAGAGCGCTCTTCGAGAGGATAGAGAACTTTCCAAAAATCGCTCAGAAAGACCCCGTAAAGTTGAGGGAGCTGGGAGACCTGCTGATGGAGTTAGACTCTGCTACGTGTGAGGGCTACCTGCCGGGGATCTCGTACCTGGACACCGCCAGGCGTGTCAACCCGATCGTTGAGAAGCTGCCACACAGTCTACAAGAGAGGTGGATAACTAAGGGTTCCCAGTACAAAGAGCAGCACTATGTCGCTCCCCCCCCCCATTCACCTTCTTCGCAGACTTCATCTGCAGCGAGGCACACAGAAGAAACGACCCCAGCTTTACTCTCCCTTCAGCTCCATCGAAAACGTCCAACAAGTCCTCCACAGTGTCCTCAAAACATGAGCGATCAGAAAAGGAATCAAGACACACCAAAAGGCATGTCTCCACCCACAAGACAGAGGTCTCAACAAACCGCTCAGCTTCTCAGTCACGCAGTTCGAGCAGCAAGCCTGGCGACAAAGGGAAACAATGTCCCATCCATCAGAAGCGCCATCCTCTAAAGAAATGTCGAGGTTTTCGAAGCAAGTCTCTGGAGGAGCGCAAAGCCTTTCTGAAAGAGAATGGTGCCTGCTACAGGTGTTTCTCCTCCACAACTCACCTGGCGAAGAACTGTAAGGCAACTTTGAAGTGCAGCGAATGTGAGAGCGATGACCACATAGCGGCGCTCCACCCTGGACCTCCTCCACGGGACAAAAAAGACAAGGACCCCACCTCAGAGCATGGCGGGGAGAGTGAAGAGGAGGCGCCTCCACCAGCAGTCACCTCTAAATGCACAGCACACCCAGACAGAGCTAGTAACGTCTACATCGTCCTGGACGACCAGAGCAACAGATCTCTGGCGAGGTCTGATTTCTTCTACCTCATCCAAATCAGAGGTTCAGACTCACCGTACACCCTGCGTACATGTGCAGGAGTCACCGAGACATCTGGAAGAAGAGCCACAGGGTTCTTGGCGGAGTCGTTGGATGGAAAAAACAAGTGTGCTGCTTCCAACACTCATTGAGTGCAACCATATGCCTGACGATCGGTCAGAAATCCCGACCCCAGAAGCTGCACAGCACCACAGCCACCTGAAGTCCATCGCTCGCAGAATCCCTCGCCTGGACCCTGAAGCCCAGATCCTGATACTTCTGGGACGCCACATCCTTCAGGTCCACAAAGTCAGGGAGCAACGCAATGGTCCTCCCAGCGCCCCCTATGCCCAACGTCTAGACTTGGGTTGGGTGGTTATAGGGGACGTGTGCCTGGGTTCAGCCCACAAGCCAGCAGCTGTGACTTCCTATCGCACCAGCGTGCTCGAAAACGGAAGGCCATCTCTCCTCACTCCGTGCCCCAACCGTCTCCAGGTCAAGGAAAGGTTCCTCCTTACTGCATCAAACATGACACCCCAGTCCCTGATGACGACAAAGTGCGGCTTTCCATCGAAGATCGTCTGTTCCTGGAGTTCATGGACAGAGAGATGGTGATGGACGACACCAACAGCTGGGTGGCGCCTCTCCCATTCCGATCCCCTCGTCGACGGCTCCCTTACAATCGAGACCAAGCTCTCAGCAGACTTACCTCTCCCCGACGCACCCTGGAAAGAAAGCCTAAGATGAAAGCCGACTTCGTCACACCCTCATGCAAAACATCTTTGATCGCGACCAGGCTGAGTTGGCCCCACCACTACCGGAGGGAAGTGAGTGCTGGTACTTACTTATCTTCGGCGTCTACCACCCTCAAAAGCCAGACAAGATCAGGGTTGTCTTCGATTCCAGCGCTCAACATCACGGCATCTCCCTGAACGATGTGCGTGCTACTTACCGGCCCGGATCTGAACAACAGCTTGCTGGGAGTCTTGCTGCGCTCCCGAAGAGAAACAGTGGCTGTCATAGCGGACATCGAGCAGATGTTTCACAGCTTCGTCGTTCGAGAAGACAACAGAGATTTCTTTTGTTTCCTGTGGTTCAACAACAACGACCCCAACCGAGAGATTGCCGAGTATCGCATGAAAGTCCACGTATTCGGCAACTCACCATCCCCAGCTGTCGCCATCTATGGACTTCACCGAGCAGCAGAACACAGCTCCAGGGAACACGGAATGGATGCCAAGCACTTAGTGGAACGCGACTTCTACGTCGACGACGGCCTCGCTCTGGCTGGGTTGCGTCCCGAGGGGCAGCCGTGAGTAGAGGGAGGAGTCGTTGGCAGCTTGACTGGAGGTGGCCACTTGCTGTGTATTTAGCATAGCAGCACACTCAGCTGCTCCCTCAACCTTTAGTGCGATGGTAATTGCTCTGGACAGCAGCAGATCGTCTTTTTCCAGCAGGAGAGTCTCACGCACCTTTGCGTTGTTGGTGTGTTCGATTAGCTGGTCGCGAACCATCTCGTCCTGAAGCGCGCCAAACTTGCATGAGCTAGCTAGCCCTCGCAAATTAGCTACGTACTGCCGCACAGACTCACCAGGCAGTTGGTGTCGCTGACGGAATATAAATCGCCGAAGGAGGGCACTCTGTGGAGCAGCGAAATGGGTGCTCATAAGTCCCACAGCTTCGTCAAAGTTTGTGACGTTCCCCAGAGTCCCGAGCACACGATGACCCTCTGCTCCCAAGCAGTGTAGCAACAGAGCCGTCTTCCTAGCCTGGCTCACGTCGTCGAGCCCTGAGGCGATGATGTAATTTTCAAAACTATGTAGCCAGCGAGTCCATGGTACCGGAGGCTCGCCAGGTAACGCCAGGAAGGGGGCAGGTGGTGGGAGAGAGATATCAGCCATCCTCGTCGCCAATATTGTATTGAGAAATCACGTCAGGACACAGCACTGTCGCTCGACACAACCTCTACGTTGCATTCTTTATTTAGACTGACACAGCATCACAGGCAGACCCGATCAAACAACCCAGAGCCCGCAGGCATCACCAAGCGATCCCAGCACAATAGAACAGCACCAAATCAAATGCAGCACTGTCGATGTGTGCAGACATAACAAGGGGCTTACCAGCGTTTCCCATTGGAAGTAACAACCCCTTTCAGCCCGCGATTTAGCAAACACCGTTCACATGTGTCGCACCGGGCATTCATGCAGCATAAGCCTCGGTTTGTAGCTAAGAGCCGTTCACAATGTGCTGCACGAGGCCTACCTACACATGTTGCTAGTGCTAGCTAACGTTAGCTAGTACAAGAAGTGAATCTCTTGTGCTGCTTAGCTACGGGTGCTTAATAGTGACGAGCATAATCGTTCAATAAACATTAGGCTCACATGCATCGAAACTGACGATATTAAATGATTCCAAGTAGAAAATTCAACAAGCCAACTAGCTAGATAGCATTTGCCTTGGCGTGGGACTGACAAGCTAGCATAAGCTAACGTGAGCTAGTGAAAATTCGCACACATTAAAATGACATCTGGATGTAATGTTACATGTATATAGACATCTCCGATATCGTTATGCAAGCAGGTGAGCGGCTAACGTTAAACCGGAATTAAGCAAGCGAGACTGTGTGGCTAGCTAGAATTAGCAGGCCCCGTTTATAGCAGCTAGCAGCAGGTCTGTCTTCTAACGTCAGGCGTAGCCAATCGCTCGGTTGGTTGTCGGTGTGATAACGTGGCAATATTCGCTAACTTTAAAAAAAAAAAAATTCGCTAACTAACGTTAGCTAGCTTATGCTAGCTAGTCGTTTCCTAGCCAGGCTAGCTATGAACGTATAAACTGCCGTGCGATAACGTTATAATTAGCTTTAATCAGTCACTTAAAAATCACACCCGAGTGTGCCAAAATGTTACAAAAACATGTCGATATTCAATGTTTACTGGGGTTTTTCGCGCTTCGGCTCACTTCTTACCGAGAAATTGGCACTTGGCACAAGTTGGCAGTGAACTTGACTTCTCCTCAGGGCTCCAAGCAGTGAAAAGAAAAATGGCATAAAATCAAGAGATTTTGAGAACCAAAGTTTGGCTACGTCAGTAGTCACGTGACATACTGGATGGAAAAATAGTCTTTGGTTTTAAGTCAGTCAAATACATTGAACCAATGAGGCCCTGATTTCCATTGAATTAAAGGGATTTTAATACATATATAGACCCAAAATATCATAAATACCATTATATCGGGTCCAATCAAATAAAAAACACGCTTTAATTGAATGGCAGCATATGATCACTTTTTACTGTGTGGATGCAAACAGTGAAACTTATGTAACCCCTTTTTCACTGGCGGGTGAAGTAATACTTGGAGTAGTATTGGTCGAGGATCAATGACCACACCGGGTTATAGAACTCAGGTTTAATCGTGGCTCAGTAGGCAGACGTAATAACCATACGTGGTAGTGGTGTAACCATAATAACAGTCCGGGTAGTACATAACACCTAGTGTAGTTCCAGTGGATATACATGGCGTTATATCACTACAACCAGCTGCACTGATGTTTGCTCGGGAGCTACAGACGCCTGTGGATCTGGTCTTTGGCAAGCCGCCAAACCCACCAGTACGAGTGCCGCCGGGCCAGGACTATGTAGACGCACTACAGGACCAGATGGAGGCTCCTCATCAGCTGGCTCCAGAGAATATGGCTTCTGCAGGGGAAAGGCAGAAGAGAGCCTATGATGTACGTTGCCACCGCAAAGAGTACCAGCAGGGGGACAACGTATGGGTGTATAACCCACGGCGAACGAAGGGACGGTCCCCAAAGCTGAACAGCAACTGGGAGGGGCCCTGCCTCATCCTGAAGAGGATCTCAGAGGTCATCTATAGAGTGAAGCTCCACAGCCGCCCTCGGATAGTCATCCTTCACCAAGATCGCCTCGCACCTTACTTAGTACAGACCAGGCTACCGGGGTCCAGGGAGGGGGTAAGGACACTGCTGGATCAAAGCCAACCTCCCTGGATGTCAGCAAGGAGCTACCATTAGAGCACCTTGTTTTGGGCCAGGGAGGGGGCGGGGACACTGGGTTTACAGAGCTGCCCTCCCTGGCCACGAATGGAAACAGCGGTGACGTCGACGTCGACGGTGGGGGCTCAGACCCAGCGGATGCAGAGCCGCCCCCGTCATCCATCAGCAGCCCGCGGCAAGGAGCAGCCCGGGATGGGAGAGCTGATCGGCGGAAGAAACCATCATGGTGGATGGACCCATCCACATGGGATTTGGGTTAGGCCAACGGGACGTTGGTCTTTCAAGGAAGGAGGCAGTGTGGCGAATTCAACTAGAGTGTTCCTGCTCCAAGTTCATTTGCATGTTACCCACGATGCAACTGAAATTTCGATGTTTTGGTTATGTTGTGGGCTATTGAACACGTTAAAAACGGGCATATCTGTTACAGATAGCGGGGATGCGGTGCAAGGTGATGGGGACGTTACGAGAGAAGTTGATTAGACAACATGCTATTTCCCACCATGAGGGTAAAGAGTAGGCAAATAGATAAGGTCGCTTCTGTGGCCAAGAAAAGGATCAAGCTGAGACCAAAACGAATTTGTGACTGTTATGACTAGCTTGGCTTGCGGTCATTAAAAGCTTGCTTGTTAACTCTGAAAGGTTTGCTGAGAAGTCCATTATTTGACCACGTCAAAATATCATCATGTTAATTTTATGTCAACCCATTTGGCCCCGTTACACTGGGAGGAGCCATTACATATGAAGCCCCTGCCCCCCCCCCCCAAAAAAAAAAACAAAAACAAAACAAAAATAAAAAATGATGTCAGTCATTTATTTGCGACTGTTGTGCGGACTGTGTGTGTTGAGCAGCGACCCCCGGTACACCCTTGTTACAGTCGTTTTTGCTGACCCGGAAGTTGTACTGTCAAGCAAGCGCCACAAACAACGCGCGCGGACAGCCTGGACACGGCAGCACTTGCACATCCTACAAGATTAATAAAGTGTGAGTATTAATCATATACGTTTTGATGCAAGCTGTGCCTTGCCCCTTTAAGGAGAGGGCTTAGTGGGTATTGTGTGTGTGTGTGTGGGGGGGTGATGTAGACGCAGCCGTGTGTGTGTGTGTGTGTGTGTGTGTGTCTGTGTATTTTCTGTTTGTAGCCGCAGCCGCGGAGACGCTAGTTTGCCGACAGATAGGAAGGTAGCCACCGTTACCAGTGATGATTTGTATGCATCACAGGGAGAGAGGGAGGGAGGGAGGCTGCCGTGTGTTAAATGGGACTGCAGTGCAGTGCAGTGGCCGGCCCGTTCTCCACTGCAGAGTTGGTCCGGACTCTTTATGAAGTTGTTACCAGCTACGAGCCAGGCTAAGGTAAATAGACTAGCGAGACACCCACCAGAGGCTTCCAACTACGGTTCGGAGCCGCAACGCTGGAGAGGTAACAGTACTAGACGTGCTGCTGCACTAGACGTTTTGTTGTTTTGTTGTGTTAAGTTCAGAGGTGGAAAGTAACGAAATACATTTACTCACGTTACTGTATTGAATACTTTTTTTGTGTATTTTGTATTTTTTAAGTACAATTTAAAATCGGTATTTTGTATTTTACTTGAGTACGTTTTGACTCAAGTATTGTACTTAGTTACTTTATAAATCCTATCCGTTACTGAGTAAAAATAACAATTCAACCTACAGGGGAAAAATAGGCGCCAGAACCATAGACAGTAAACCAATGGCCAGAACCAACAGTGACAAATGATGATGTGATTAGCACTGGCACGTGAACATAGAGGGCGCGCGCGGACAAGCTAGGTTAGTGGGCGCGAAGTTTTTAGTTTCTAGTGCTAGAATGGAGGTCGACAAAGCAGGCACGGCCAGCGGTCGCGGTCCAGAAGACCCGGACCTAGAAATAATAGATGAAGCTCAAGCTGAAACATCGAAGTCTGTAGAACTAGATGCAGAAAAAAATGCTTGGCCACATTTGGAAGATTTCTTTTTGTTCAAGCGTAGGAAAGGCAACAGCATCATCATGCAGTGCAAGATGTGCCTCCCAGCAGTGAAGTACCTGTCTGCTTTCAACAACTCCACTTCACATCTGCAGAAGCATGTTTTGGTAAGTATTTCTGCTGTCTCATTAGTAGTTTTATTTAATATAGCTGTTATGTCTGCACACATCGACAGTGCTGCATTTGATTTGGTGCTGTTCTATTGTGCTGGGATCGATTGGTGATGCCTGCGGGCTCTGGGTTGTTTGATCGGGTCTGCCTTTGATGCTGTGTCAGTCTAAATAAAGAATGCCACGGAGAGGTTGTGTCGAGCGACAGCGCTGTGTCCTGACGTGATTTAAAAATACAATAATAGCCAACCCAGGCTCACCCCATTTCGTGGGCATTTTTATGCTAGCACCTGCAACCATTGACAGTAGAAGAAACCCACAGCTAGCCAGCACATTCTAATTAGCTGCTATGCTAACATAATCAAACGTGACACATCATTAAGTACCAAATGAACTCGCTCCAGCCGACAATCCGCATGTTTATCGTACTTCAAACAGATACAAAACGCGTAATGTATATTTGCAGTCTGTTTAAGTCTTTAGGACATTGGCTAAATTTGCATAACAGCTAGCCCCTGGTACTTGAATGTGTAAAGGCTAGCTGTTAGTTGCTAGTAGTCTTGAGTGGACTCGGGGAAATTAGCCTTGGTTAAATTTAGCTGCTATGAATAGTCGGTGTTACCCCGTCGAAATTGCCACGGGTTTCAATTTGATTGTGTCTTTGAATTTACAGTCAAATCAAATGTATCAACTGTGTTAACAGAGAGGGTTGTAGTGTGAGGCACTTTGCCTAACCAACATTACAGGGCACTCAGCGCTCCTCCACAATAGGCGGGGAGCTAAGGGGCCTTACCGTCTGACCATGCTGAACATGTTAACAAATGTTAACATTGAAAATGTTGGGTTGCATTTCATGTTTCAGGTACTCAATGCATTTCAATGTATTTCCCTCCATTGGAAATGCGTTACAATTACAGGAACATGACTCTCCATGAGCAAGGGGAAAGTGTGACATCTGTCTTTGCAAGTTTAATCACATCTAGTGATAAATGTATGGTTTTAGTGGTATTATTGGCTTTCTCTTAATAATAAAGGCCAAAATGTAAAGTCTTTCTACTCGATTTACAAGGCAAATCAAGTAGAAAGACTTTAAATTTTGGTCTCTACTATTATGGAAAGCCAATAATACCACTGAAACCATACATTTTCCAAAGCTTGTGTCCTCTAGATGTGATTAAACATGCAGAGACAGATGTCACACCTTCCCCTTGCTCGTGGAGAGCCAATGGAGGGAAATACATTGAAATGCATTGAGTACCTGAAACATGACGTGCAACCCAAAATTTTCAATGTTAACATTTGTTAACATGTTCAGCATGGTCAGACCTTTCAAAAAAAGTTGGTTTCGTTCGATTGTAAGGAGGGTGCACGACTGCACGGTAAGGCCTCGTAGCTCCCCGCCTACTAGGCAGACCCAGAAAAGATTGTTTTGACTCCTTCATATCGACGACAAGGGATTAGATCACTAGTAGGCGATTGTTGCTCTGTGTGCATGCAAGCAGCTATGATGATTACACATGCATTGATATGTCTCCTTCCTCTGTATCATAATACTGGTAGGCTATAGAAACACATTGGCTTTTGATGTTGATTTGAAATCTCAATTTTAGCATTCAAATCCAAATCATTGATTTTGTTGGGAAGGGTGCAGCATTGTAATGCCCTCTGGATTGTGGCATATTGTGCTTAATACAATGTAATAGACAAAATGTGATGACTAAAGAAATAGAAAACTTTTATTTATCAAAGTTTTAATTTCAGTGTGTTTAATAAGCACCACATTGATTCCTCTACTGATAATACCCTTTTCTGTTTTTTCACAGAGGAAACATCCATCGAAACAGTTGGCTTTTAGCCGAGCAAAGCCAGGGAAGCAAACCCACCAAGCAAATCCACCAAGTCCAAGCAAACAAACAAATATAAAAGATGCCATGACAGTGGGAGGCAACCGCCGTGTGCCACAAGGCAAGATCGACAAGATCATCATTAGGCTAATATGTGAGGGCCTTCATACATTTAGTTTGGTTGAACAACCTGCGTTCAAAGAACTTTTGACAATGCTAAATCCACAATGCAAGGTCATTTCCAGGCCCACTGTCCGGCCTAGATTAGAGGCATCTGCCATTCAGATGAAGAAGAATGTCATGTCCCATCTCAGTAAAGTGAGCTACGTTGCCACCACTACAGATTGTTGGACTGCACACCAGCAAAGTTTTATTGGGGTGACGGGTCATTGGGTGGATGAAGAAACCTTTGAGAGGAGATCAGCTGCGCTTGCATGTAAGAGGTTAAGAGGGTCCCACACCTTTGATGTCCTTGCAGGGGCACTTGACGACATACACTGTCAGTATAGAATTAGGGGCAAAGTGGTGAGAACCACAACAGATAGTGGCTCAAACTTCGTTAAAGCTTTTAGTGTCTTCGGAGAACAGAGCCAGTCTGAGGATGCAGAATCAGATGCTGAGTCGGACAGAGATTCAATTGATGATGAGCCCACAGCCAACTACCTGGACACATTCAGCATCCTGGAGCAAGATAATGGCCTGGAGTACCAACTTCCTACACACCAAAGGTGTGCATGCCATCTTCTCAACTTAGTTGCCACAACAGATGCTGAGATAGCAGAAAAGAAGATGGACACATACAAGAGACTATCGCGTGCAGCCTTTGGGAAATGTCAAGCCATGTGGAACAATACGGGTCGTTCATACATGGCAGCAGAAGTTGTGGAAGATCATTGCCGACTCCAGCTCATCCGACCAAATCAAACGCGGTGGAATTCAACATTCATGGCTGTGGAGAGAATCATACGGATCATACAAGAGAAAGGGGAGGAGCAATCAGGAATATTTGTGAAGAATTCAAATTGAAAACGTAAGTTTTAATTTGCATTTCAACAGTATGAAAGTGTGAATGTGTGTTTACATACTTGAAACTTAACTTTTCCTGCTTGATTTCCTGACAATTCTTTGTATTCTATTTATGCCAGGCTGACTCAAGCAGAAATTGCTTTCCTGACTGATTACTGCTCGGTGATGAAACCTCTGGTAAAGGCCTTGAACATACTTCAGTCAGAGACCAACACACACTTAGGGTGGCTTCTTCCAGTGATATGTCAGCTACAAGCAAAACTCAAAAGGCAGGAGACCTCATCCAAGATGTGTCTACCACTCATCAAAGCCATTCAGGATGGTGTCCAAAAGCGTTTTGGTGAGATGATGATGGACCCAGAACTGATTGCGGCAGCAATACTTCTACCGAAGTTCAAGACCACCTGGACAGAGAGGCCGGATGTCATAGAAACAGGTATGATTGCATCTTATAATAAACTGCTTTTCAACAGTGTATTGGAGATCTACTTTGTTTTATACTCAATACAATGTGGTCAGTGCTATAAGGCATTATGCATTATGGTGCACGCTTGGTAAATTAATCAAGTCTTAATTGTCAGAAATGTGTTGTTTGTCACTCGACAGGTCTGGCTCATGTCAGACAACACCTTGACCAGATGGCAGAGGTGGAAGTTGAGCAAGTTGGACAACATTCCTCAGATGAAGATGATTTCTTCACCTCAATGAAGTCCAGAAGGTCAGAAGGTACAGGGGAGTTGGAAGGGTACCTAGCCTGTATCCCAAACGATATGGATCTGCTAAACTCCTTTCCAAATTAAAAAAAACTCTCTCTGAAACTCAACACTGGCCTGCCTGCTTCAGCTGCCTGCGAACGGCTTTTCAGTTGTGCTGGATTACTGTTCACTGCAAAGCGAGCAAGGATGAGCTCAACTAACTTTGAAAATCAGCTGCTGCTTAAACTGAACAAGAAGTTTGTAGACTAGGTTATAGGTGATTTAGGGTGTCACAAAACTAGTGGCCTTGATTTGCAATATTCCTCTCTGGAATATTGCTGCTCTTTTATGTTAGTTCCTTTAATTTTGTAACACTTGTGAGCATCATCATGTGGACATTACTTTGTAGTTTGTACCTCTCTGAGAGAGAGAGACAGAGAGAGAAAGTAGGCGTGCACAAGCCTGTTTAATGTTTTTTACCACTAAATGGATGAGCTCAATTAACTTTGAAAATCAGCAGCTGCTTAAACTGAACAAGAAGTTTGTAGACTAGGTTACAGGTGATTCAGGGTGTCACAAAACTAGCAGCCTTGATTTGCAGTATAACAGCTGTTGCTGTTGGTGTTGACATGTATGTTGTTGTAATTACACTTACATTTGTGTAGGTATTCTTTGTTGTTATCGCACTTACACACACATGCCCTCTATAGCGCTCTTGCAGCTGTGGAGATGGCATTAACACATTCTCATTCTCTGACGGTTAACAAACACACACACACACACACACACACACACACACACACACACACACACACACACACACACACACACACACACACAAGCATGTCTCCTCTGGAATATTGCTGCTCCTTTATGTCAGTTTGACTTTGTAGCAACACTTATGAGCGTCATCATGTGGGCATTACTTTGTACTTTTTACCTGTGTGTGTGAGAGAGAGAGAGGGTGGGAGGGAGAGAGAGGGAGAGTGTGTGCGTGTGAGAGAGTGAGAGAGAGAAAACGTGAGAGTAAGCATGTTTAATGTTGTACCACTAAATGGATGAGCTCAACTAACTTTAAGATGCTACTTAAACTGAACAAGAAGTTCAGTTGTTGTGAAGTTGTTGTTATTGCGCTTACATTTGTTACACTTGTTCTTTAATTAAAAACAAAATAGTTATGGATTTCTGACCCCTTGTCCTATTTTTACTACCCTCACACCCCACACAAAGAAAGTAACTAAGTAACTTTTACTTAAAGTACATTTCAAATGAACTACTTTTTACTTTTACTTGAGTACATTTTCAGATGAGTACTTTTACTTCTACTTGAGTAATATTTCATCAAAGTATTGGTACTTTTACTTGAGTACAATATTTTTGTACTTTTTCCACCTCTGGTTAAGTTACAAGTAAAGCTGAGCGTCGCTGTGTAAGTTAGCTTTTACCTAATCAACGTTAGCCAACTTGCTAAGTAGGCTGTTGCTCTGCGTGCGCGTTTTCATTTTTGGGGTAGCATGCGGCGATAGCTTTTGTTAAAAAGCATGCTAATTTGCCCTGGGAATCAGTGGAGGCTGATGGAAGTGACCCATTTGTATCTTAACTGTCATCTTCTTCTCTCTATAGACACTGTGGGACTTGAGCAGGACCCAAAGAGACCTCACCTACGATGCAGTCCCAGGTAGACCAGTATAGTATGGTCTATAATAGCAGATCATGATCCAGCTCAAGGTTATTGTAGTTCACTAAAACTGAACTAAAACCAGGTGTGAAAAGAGAAGAAAAAAAAACGTTTCAGTTCACTGAAATAAAAATAAAACTTGACTTTAGAGGAGCAAGAAGAGGAAGCGAGTGAAGGCAGAGCCGAAGATCAAATGGTGGAAGTTGAAGAAGGAAAACTGTTGTGTGGAGTTCAGGCAGGGGTTAAGACAGGCACTGGGTGGATAGTGGAGAGTTGCCGGACGGCTGGGCAACCACTGCAGAAATAGTGAGGGAGACAGCTAGGAAGGTACTTGGTGTGTCGGCAGGACAGAGGAAGGAAGACAAGGAGACTTGGTGGTGGAGTGAGGAAGTACAGCAAAGTATACAGAAGAAGAGGTTGGCAAAGAAGAAATGGGATAGTCAGAGAGATGAAGAAAGTAGACAGGAGTACAAGGAGACACAGCGTAAAGCTAAGAGAGGTGGCAAAGGCAAAAGGCGTATGGTGAGTTGTATGACAGGTTAGACACTAAGGAAGGAGAAAAGGACTTGTACCGATTGGCTAGACAGAGGGACCGAGCTGCAAAGGATGTGCAGCAGCTTAGGGTGACGAAGGATAGAGATGGAAATGTGCTGACGAGCGAAGAGAGTGTGCTGAGAAGATGGAAGGAGTACATTGGGGGGCTGATGAATGAAGAAAATGAGAGAGAGAGAGCAGGTTGGATGATGTGGGGATAGTGAATCAGGAAGTGCAGTGGATTAGCAAGGAGGACGTGAGGGCAGCTATGAAGAGGATGAAGAGTGGCAAGGCAGCTGGTCCTGATGACATACCTGTGGAGGCATGGAGATGTTTAGGAGAGATGGCAGTGGTGTTTTTAACTAGATTGTTTAACTCAAACTTGCAAAGGGAGAGGATGACTGAGGAGTGGAGAAGAAGCATACCGGTACCGATTTTCAAGAACCAGGGCGATGTGCAGAACTGTAGCAACTACAGAGGTATAAAGTTGATCAGCCACAGCATGAAGATTTGGGAAAGAGTAATCGAAGCTAGGTTAAGAGGAGGAGAGGTGACGATTAGCGAGCGGCAGTATGGTTTCATGCCACGAAAGAGCACCACAGATGCGATGTTTGCTTTGAGAATGTTGATGGAGAAGTATAGAGAAGGCCAGAAGGAGTTACATTGTGTCTTTGTAGATTTAGAGAACGCATAAGCCAGGGTGCCGAGAGAGGAGATGTGGTATTGTATGAGGAAGCCGGGAGTTGCCGAGAAGTATGTAGGAGTGGTGCAGGATATGCACGTGGAAGTGTGACAGTGGCGAGGTGACAGATGGGTTCAAGGTGGAGGTGGGATTACATCAAGGATCGGCTCTGAGCCCCTTCTTGTTTGCAATGGTGATGGACAGGTTGACGGATGAGATCAGGCAGGAGTCTCCATGGACGATGATGTTCGCGGATGACATTGTGATCTGTGGCGAGAGTAGGGTGCAGGTGGAGGAGAGCCTGGAGATGTGGAGGTATGCACTGGAGAGAAGAGGAATGAAAGTCAGTAGGAGCAAGACGGAATACCTGTGTGTGAAAGAGAGGGAAGACAGTGGAATGGTCAGGAGTGGAGGTGACGAAGGCATATGACTTTAAATACTTGGGGTCAACAGTCCAAAGTAACGGGGAGTGCAGGAGAGAGGTGAAGAAGAGAGTGCAGGTAGGGCGGAGAAGAGTGTCAGGAGTGATTTGCGACAGAAGGGTGCCAGCAAGAGTTAAAGGGAAGGTTTACAAGATGGTTGTGAGACCAGCTACGTTGTATGGTTTGGAGACAGTGGCACTGACGAAAAGACAGCAGGAGGCGGAGCTGGAGGTGGCAGAGTTGAAGACGCTAAGGTTTTCACTGGGAGTGACGAAGAAGCACAGGATTAGGCACGATTATATTAGAGGGACCGCTCAAGTCGGACGGTTTGGAGACAAAGCAAGAGAGGCAAGATTGAGATGGCTTGGACATGTGTGGAGGAGAGATGCTGATTATGGAGCTGCCAGGGAAGAGAAGAAGAGGAAGGCCAAAGAGGAGGTTTATGGATGTGGTGAGGGAAGACATGCAGGTGGCTGGTGTGACAGAGGAAGACGCAGAAGACAGGAAGAAATGGAAACGGATGATCCGCTGTGGCGACCCCTAACGGGAGCAGCCGAAAGTAGTAGATCTATGTCATATGTACATTATTTACAATTAGTTCATAAGTCATTCATAATTCATGTGTGATTTCGTCATTCCTAGGTTATGTGCAGCTATTTACATGCAGTTATGTAGCCTACAATTATTATTTACATGCAGTCATGTGCAGTTATTTACATATGTTATGTAGTTATGTCATAGACATGTGATAACATTTTATAATTTATGCAATGTTTATTGAAACATTCTTTCTCTGTATTGCCCCCCTATACAGTTTTACAAAAAGGTTTGAATTCTCAAAGTTCTTCAGTAAAGTTCCTCAACTTGGACTGGGACTCTGTATTTCTTTGGGATTCTTCATGTTGGCTATCTGTCCGCCTGTCTATACATGGACACAAATACGTAGGACAGAATAGGCGGTCTTCTCGTTCCCCCCCGCCATTTAAAGAAAAAAAAATTGTGTGTCTTTTTCTATCTTATCCCTCAAGGGTTAAAACCTCAACTAGGGCTTCTTGTTACCTTTCCAGGGTTCAAGTCACAACTAGGGTTACCTGGCAGAATTCGGGTTTAAGGTTAAGATTGGGGTTAAGCCAGGGGAAAGGGTACCCCCCCATCCGGCCACTCGTCAGGCGCTGGCATAATAGGTGTACGTTATGTACAGTAGATTGGATGATTGTATGACCGCCTGGCCAGCAGGTGGAGCCATGGAGGCACCAATCTCAGTAATATGAGGCGCATAGATGACGTCATCATGCAGCGCAGGCGATTCTGAACGGTGGAAATAAACGAAGCACATGGTTGCATGGAGTTGAGCTCCCGAAAAATACAAGAGTTAATCAAATGCGATAAAGTGGAAACGGTTAATTTAAATGCGATAAAGTGGAAACGTTGTAGAACCAGCATCATCACAGCTCAGTACTGCACGTGTACAGCACGTGTACAGCCAGTGTATGGTCCCACAGCTGTGGTCAGCATCACGTCATTCAGCACGCTGTTGTTCAGCAAGCTGTGTGTACAGCTAGCCGTGTATCAGTCAACCAAACGACCAGCTTATGTTAGCTCATGTACAGTTTGGAAACAGCTAATGTTATCTTGTGTACAGGAGGAAATACATTGTCAACGAACATTTGTGTCATCTCGTCATTTATGGGTGGCGTTCACAACGCCGCTAAATCTCAACAATTGCGACAGATAGTAAATCTGTGTCAGTCCAAACGTTTGTAGTTCAAACGTTTACAATAGGTTAGAAATTTAAATCTGCATTCCCAAATAAATTGGAATTAACCTTGTACACTGTCCATCAAACAAGATGTTTAGATGGCGGCCACAGTCCCCCACCAACGAAAGTCGCGCGACGTTTCGGTTTTATGGAACCTTCTTCAGGCGAGGGCTTAGACTTTTCACGACCGGGCGGCATCTCGGTGGCCTTCTAAGGCTCGTAAAAATCAAATTAACAATCGAAAAAATAGCCAACATTAATCCAACTCACCGAACAGCGGGCGACGTAGCTCTGTGCCGGACTCCGACGAAAAGAGAGAATGAGGCTCCGCCTCTAAATATATACTGGGAAATATGACACCACTTCCGGTAGATGACAAGCTCTCCGGAAAAGGCGGCCCTTCTCGTTCCCCCCCGCCATTTAAAGAAAAAAAAATTGTGTGTCTTTTTCTATCTTATCCCTCAAGGGTTAAAACCTCAACTAGGGCTTCTTGTTACCTTTCCAGGGTTCAAGTCACAACTAGGGTTACCTGGCAGAATTCGGGTTTAAGGTTAAGATTGGGGTTAAGCCAGGGGAAAGGGTACCCCCCCATCCGGCCACTCGTCAGGCGCTGGCATAATAGGTGTACGTTATGTACAGTAGATTGGATGATTGTATGACCGCCTGGCCAGCAGGTGGAGCCATGGAGGCACCAATCTCAGTAATATGAGGCGCATAGATGACGTCATCATGCAGCGCAGGCGATTCTGAACGGTGGAAATAAACGAAGTGTAGAGCCGAAGGAACGGAGAAGACCGTAGGTTCACACTTTAGCCGTGTAGGCAACTTTCTTTAATCCACGGTAAATCAGAGAGCAACCAAACCACAGCTCGACTGAGCGGAGGTGGCAAGAATAACCAGAAAACTGGCTGGACAACCATAACTTAACCCTGCGTTAACCTGCCAGGGCAACCATGACTTAACCCTTAGTTCCTGGGTTGAATTCTGTCCCCAATACGTGTCCACCACATGAGCCCCCCCAGAATTCGCCCTAGTAATCGAAGTCAGGCAGGCGCGGGGGGACAACAGGCCGTCCGCGGCGGCTCCGGATAACAGGGGCCGGAGTGTCTCTGGGAGGCATTGACGCGGGCCTGTGGAGGTCGGCCTGAGGAGCAGAAGAGGCAGCTCGGGCCTCCACGGGGGGAGGAGGCGGAGCCGGGGGACGACCGCGACGAGGAGGTTGGGCTAACTCCAACGGCTGCGTCAAGTCCAGGTGTGCGGGTTTAACTCGGTCCACTGAAACATGCTCGGCCGTGCCCCCAAAATCCACCACCAGGTGCTTAGTTCCCCGTTCCAGGACGCGGAAGGGGCCGTCATAAGGGGGTTGCAGAGGGGGGCGGTGTGCGTCGTGACGGATGAACACGTAGTCCGCTGACTGCAGACCTGGGGGCACCTGGGACACCGGCGCGCCGTGTTGGGCGGTAGGGACGGGTGTGAAAGCTCTGACCCCGTCCAGCAAGGAGGCTCGTTGGTCCACAGCTGACCAGGGACGCGTTGCATTGGGCATGAAATCGCCTGGGACTCGCAGCGGCGTGCCGTACACCAGCTCCGCAGAGGAGGCTTGTAGGTCTTCCTTCGGGGCGGTCCGCAGGCCCAGCATGACCCATGGGAGCTTGTCGACCCAGTTGCAGTCCTTGAGAGTAGCCCGAAGCGCAGCCTTCATGGACCGGTGGAAGCGCTCACATAGGCCGTTCGCCTGAGGGTGGTAGGCGGTAGTGCGATGAAGCTTGACGCCCAGAGCCTCACCCACAGCACTCCATAGCTCTGAGGTAAACTGTGGCCCGCGGTCAGATGAAAGGTCGGAAGGCGTACCGAAACGTGAGACCCACGACCCAATAAAAGCCCGGGCCACATCAGCAGACGTCATGGATGCCAGGGGAACAGCTTCAGGCCAGCGCGTAGTCCTGTCCACCACAGTGAAGAGGTAGGTGAACCCATGGGAGGGGGGTAGGGGACCAACCAGGTCGACGTGGACATGGTCAAATCGTCTCTCCGGCACTGCGAAGCGTTCCAGGGGCGCCTTAATGTGGCGGTGTATCTTAGCCCGCTGACAGGCAACACACGAGTCGGCCCACGCTTTCACGTCTCTCTTAAGTCCCTCCCACACAAACTTAGCAGAGGTCAGGCGCACGGATGGCTTACCGCCTGGATGAGAGAGGCCGTGCACAGCTTCAAATACGGGGCGTCTCCAGCTGTGCGGGACGATGGGCCTGGGCTGTCCTGTGGAGACGTCACACAGGAGGGTGGCACCTGTGTCGCTGAAAGGAACGTCCTGCAGGCGGAGCCCCGTGTCGGAGGCCCGGAGACGGAGGATGCTCGGGTCCGTGGCCTGGTCAACGGCCATCTGTGCATAGTCAAGGCCTAGGTGGACCGCTCCAATCACTGCCCTAGAGAGGCAGTCAGCTACCTGGTTAGACTTACCAGCGACGTGCTGGATGTTGGTAGTGAATTCCGAAATGTAGGAGAGTTGTCGCTGCTGGCGAGCGGACCATGGCTCGGCCGTCTTGGACATGGCAAACGTGAGGGGCTTGTGGTCCACGTACGCAGTAAACTCGCGGCCCTCTAGCAGGAAACGGAAATGCCGGACAGCGAGCCAGAGACCGAGGAGTTCCCTGTCAAAAGTACTATACTTGCGCTCTCGGGGTGTAAGCTGGCGACTGAAAAAGGCCAAAGGCTGCCAAGCCCCCCCCACCCACTGTTCGTGAACCGCACCAACAGCATAGTCCGATGCATCCGTGGTTATGGAAATAGGCGCTGTAGGTGAAGGATGCGCTAGCAGGGTAGCCTGGGAGAGCGCAGCTTTAGTCTCGGTGAACGCACGGTCCCGCTCTGCTGTCCAGTCGACCGCCTGGTTGGGGGACATGCCTTTCAGCGCCTCGTACAGTGGCCGGATGATAAAGGCGGCTCGGGGAATGAAGCGGTGGTAGAATGTCACCATCCCGATGAACTCCCTGAGCGCACGAGCTGTTTGGGGGCGCGGAAAGGCCGCCACCGCTTCCACCTTTGAGGGCAGGGGGACTGCCCCGTCCCCAGTGATGCGATGCCCGAGGAAATCAATGGCTGTCAGCCCGAACCGGCACTTCGCCGGGTTGACGATCAGCCCATGCTGGCTGAGGCGTGTGAAGAGGGCATGAAGATGGGACAGGTGTTCTTCCTTGGAGGCGCTGGCGATGAGTATGTCGTCCAAATAGACGAAGAGGAAAGGAAGGCCACGGAGCACTGAATCCATCAGCCGCTGAAAGGACTGGGCCGCGTTTTTGAGTCCAAATGGCATTCGTAGGAATTCAAATAGGCCGAATGGGGTAGTCACCGCTGTCTTGGGGATGTCTGAGGGGTGCACGGGAACTTGATGATAACCACGGACCAGGTCGACTTTTGAGAAGACGCATTTGCCAGACAGGTTTGCAGAAAAGTCCTGGATATGCGGGACAGGATAGCGGTCGGGCGTGGTGGCGTCATTTAGTCGGCGGTAGTCCCCGCATGGGCGCCAACCTCCATCAGGCTTAGCGACGATGTGGAGTGGGGACGCCCATGGGCTGTCAGAGCGGCGGATGATCCCCATGCGTTCCAGGTGCTCGAACTCAGACTTGGCAATGGCGAGTTTGGCGGGGTCGAGACGCCTGGCTCTGGCTTAGACCGGGGGCCCCTTCGTAGCAATGTGATGCTCCACCCCATGCTTAGCGGTGGGTGCAGAGAAGGTAGGCTGGGTGAGGTCAGGGAACTCAGCGAGGAGGCGGCTGAACTTGTCTGCCTCTGAGAGAGAGTTGGCTAGACCTGCATAGGCCGCTTCCCTCCGCGTACATGCGAAGGAGGAGAAGGTTAAGGCATCGACCAGACGGCTGTTCTGAATGTCCACTAGCAAACCGTAAGCGCACAAAAAATCAGCTCCGAGGAGGGGAAGCGTTACATTGGCCATGACGAACTCCCACGTGAAACGTTGTCCACCAAAACACAGTTCTACAGACCGCACGCCGTAGGTGTGGATAGGGCTGCCGTCAGCCGTCGCCAACTGGGGGCCCCGCTCCCCGCCCATGATGTCGACGTCAGTAGCAGGGAGCACGCTTCTCTGTGCGCCCGTGTCACAAAGAAATCGCCGACCGGAGATGGTGTCGAGGATGAAGAGTAGCCTGCTCGTATCGCCAACACTCATGGCCACTACTGAGTGCTGGCCCTCTCGTTTCCCGTCGGCCTGTAGTTGCAGGGGGAACGGCACCGTTTAGCTTTCGCACCAAATCGAGCGTGGTACATACAGAGTCCAGAGGGCTTGTAGCGGTCTGATGCTGTGGCGCCACCGTCGGGCCACGCCCGCGATGTCGGCGGGGGGCCAGTGAAGGTAGGAGCCAGCACCCCGGCATGGGAGGAACGTTGTGTAGCGACGAAGAATCGGTCAGCCTCCTTTGCCAGCTCACGGGGATCAGTGATGGTGGAGTTAGCGAGCGCAGTCTGGACGTGGGGCGGCATGTTGCGCAGAAACAGCTCCATAAACAGGAAACATGGCTTTTCTTGACCCAGTAGGTTTAACATCCTCCTCATTAGCTCCGATGGTTTGCCATCTCCCAAGCCCTGAATTGCGAAGAGGCGACGTGCTCTCTCCGTTGTTGACAGTTCAAAAGTTTCAAGGAGGAGATGTTTAAGTGCGGCGTATTTACCATCGGCCGGTGGGTTGGTTATGAAACCGCTTATCCTGGAAGCCGTAGCGCACCCCAGCGCTGCCAATACGTAGTAGTACCTGGTCTCGTCTGCTGTTATGTCTCTGAGCGCGAACTGTGCCTCAGCCTGCGCGAACCATGTAGCCGCGGAAGACTCCCAAAACTCCGGCAGTTTAATTGCAACGGCGTTCGTAGCCATAATGTGTGTGGTTTCAGAAAACTTATCCGAAAACCGACGTCGGGGTCACCAGTGTAGAGCCGAAGGAACGGAGAAGACCGTAGGTTCACACTTTAGCCGTGTAGGCAACTTTCTTTAATCCACGGTAAATCAGAGAGCAACCAAACCACAGCTCGACTGAGCGGAGGTGGCAAGAATAATCAGAAAACTGGCTGGACAACCATAACTTAACCCTGCGTTAACCTGCCAGGGCAACCATGACTTAACCCTTAGTTCCTGGGTTGAATTCTGTCCCCAATACGTGTCCACCACAGAAGCACATGGTTGCATGGAGTTGAGCTCCCGAAAAATACAAGAGTTAATCAAATGCGATAAAGTGGAAACGGTTAATTTAAATGCGATAAAGTGGAAACGTTGTAGAACCAGCATCATCACAGCTCAGTACTGCACGTGTACAGCACGTGTACAGCCAGTGTATGGTCCCACAGCTGTGGTCAGCATCACGTCATTCAGCACGCTGTTGTTCAGCAAGCTGTGTGTACAGCTAGCCGTGTATCAGTCAACCAAACGACCAGCTTATGTTAGCTCATGTACAGTTTGGAAACAGCTAATGTTATCTTGTGTACAGGAGGAAATACATTGTCAACGAACATTTGTGTCATCTCGTCATTTATGGGTGGCGTTCACAACGCCGCTAAATCTCAACAATTGCGACAGATAGTAAATCTGTGTCAGTCCAAACGTTTGTAGTTCAAACGTTTACAATAGGTTAGAAATTTAAATCTGCATTCCCAAATAAATTGGAATTAACCTTGTACACTGTCCATCAAACAAGATGTTTAGATGGCGGCCACAGTCCCCCACCAACGAAAGTCGCGCGACGTTTCGGTTTTATGGAACCTTCTTCAGGCGAGGGCTTAGACTTTTCACGACCGGGCGGCATCTCGGTGGCCTTCTAAGGCTCGTAAAAATCAAATTAACAATCGAAAAAATAGCCAACATTAATCCAACTCACCGAACAGCGGGCGACGTAGCTCTGTGCCGGACTCCGACGAAAAGAGAGAATGAGGCTCCGCCTCTAAATATATACTGGGAAATATGACACCACTTCCGGTAGATGACAAGCTCTCCGGAAAAGGCGGCCCTTCTCGTTCCCCCCCGCCATTTAAAGAAAAAAAATTGTGTGTCTTTTTCTATCTTATCCCTCAAGGGTTAAAACCTCAACTAGGGCTTCTTGTTACCTTTCCAGGGTTCAAGTCACAACTAGGGTTACCTGGCAGAATTCGGGTTTAAGGTTAAGATTGGGGTTAAGCCAGGGGAAAGGGTACCCCCCATCCGGCCACTCGTCAGGCGCTGGCATAATAGGTGTATGTTATGTACAGTAGATTGGATGATTGTATGACCGCCTGGCCAGCAGGTGGAGCCATGGAGGCACCAATCTCAGTAATATGAGGCGCATAGATGACGTCATCATGCAGCGCAGGCGATTCTGAACGGCGGAAATAAACGAAGCACATGGTTGCATGGAGTTGAGCTCCCGAAAAATACAAGAGTTAATTAAATGCGATAAAGTGGAAACGGTTAATTTAAATGCGATAAAGTGGAAACGTTGTAGAACCAGCATCATCACAGCTCAGTACTGCACGTGTACAGCACGTGTACAGCCAGTGTATGGTCCCACAGCTGTGGTCAGCATCACGTCATTCAGCACGCTGTTGTTCAGCAAGCTGTGTGTACAGCTAGCCGTGTATCAGTCAACCAAACGACCAGCTTATGTTAGCTCATGTACAGTTTGGAAACAGCTAATGTTATCTTGTGTACAGGAGGAAATACATTGTCAACGAACATTTGTGTCATCTCATCATTTATGGGTGGCGTTCACAACGCCGCTAAATCTCAACAATTGCGACAGATAGTAAATCTGTGTCAGTCCAAACGTTTGTAGTTCAAACGTTTACAATAGGTTAGAAATTTAAATCTGCATTCCCAAATAAATTGGAATTAACCTTGTACACTGTCCATCAAACAAGATGTTTAGATGGCTGCCACAGTCCCCCACCAACGAAAGTCGCGCGACGTTTCGGTTTTATGGAACCTTCTTCAGGCGAGGGCTTAGACTTTTCACGACCGGGCGGCATCTCGGTGGCCTTCTAAGGCTCGTAAAAATCAAATTAACAATCGAAAAAATAGCCAACATTAATCCAACTCACCGAACAGCGGGCGACGTAGCTCTGTGCCAGACTCCGACGAAAAGAGAGAATGAGGCTCCGCCTCTAAATATATACTGGGAAATATGACACCACTTCCGGTAGATGACAAGCTCTCCGGAAAAGGCGGCCCCCCACGCCGTTGTCACGGGAAACGTGACGCGACATCCGGCAAACGAGCGCCCTCCCCATAGACGGAAAAAAACAGAAAGGGGGAGAAAAAAAGAAAAAAGGGGACAGGGTTATTTTTCCAGAGACGGGTTAGGGTTATAGGACCGTGTGTCCGAGGAAAGTGACGTGTTGTTGACAAAATTGGAGTTTGGAGAGACTAGCTTGGTGACCTTCTTGTGCCAGATGGCGTAAGAGAGAGACCGAGTCACGGCTGCACTGCGTTGTGGTGGGGGCACAAAGCAGGAGGTCGTCGACGTACTGCCAAAGGGTTGAGCCGCGCGTCAGCGTAAGTGTGCTAAGGCTGTCTCGAAGTGCCCCGTTGTAGATCGTGGGGCTTTCACAATAGCCCTGACACAGCCTTGTCCATGTGTAAGGCCGACCGTCAAATAGCAACGCAAACCAGAACAGGGACGCTGAAGAAAGCGTTGGCAAGGTCCACAACGGTAAACCGCCGTGCAGAAGGGGGAACCTGAGACATAAGGGTGTAGGGATTGGGGACGCAGGGCGTGCGGGCCCTGACAGCTGCATTTACTGCCTGAAGGTCTTGAACGAACCTCCATTCAGTGGGCGTATCTTCTTCACGGGGAAGATGGGAGTGGAAACCGGGGAGGTGGGCCAAGGGACAATTATGCCCTTGACACGCAAGGCATTGAATACAGGGCAGATGCCATTAACCGCTTCCGGTTTCAAAGGGTACTGAGGTTGGTGGGGACGGAAGTCGGATTTCGGGGTAATGATGACGGGCTCACAATTACGTATGAGACCTACATCCTATTTCCCGTCAGCCCAAAGATGGGAGGGGATGTTGTGAAGCTGCGGAGCAAGTGCAGTGTGTGTGTGTGTGCCAGTGTATGGGCCTCAGTCACTGACGGTGAGGGGGCGGAAAGAGCCAACATTCGTGACGTCACCGCAACGGTGGCGCTGACGTCTACCCGGTATAATTTTAGTGAGGGGGACCAGTCGCGTGAAGAGTCGGCGGGAAGCCAATCTGACGCCAGAGATGCTTGTCGCGCGAGTGGACCCGTATCTGTCCACTGGGAACCCCGTGGTTTTACCAAGGAGACGTGCGGGACCGAGTCATCAACCGAAAACAACGCAGTTTGGTCGTTGTCTAATGTACACGTGACATGAGCGGTGCAGTGTAGGTTGTCCGTTGTCATGTAGGTCGATGCGTCCCCTGTTGTGGTGTGTGAGCAAGGGAGCAGAGCCACTGTGTGTATTGGGAGGCGGTAGGAGCCCACATGTAGACCCGTAGAGGGAGGGCGGGGTTATGTGTATGCAAAAAAATATTCGCTGCTGGTAACGAAGTGATGTACTGCCCTGATGAGGTGGAAACAACAGAGATGCCCAGTTGGATCATGCCATCTCCATCCAGCAAATTAAATGGGCAGTTATCAGAAATTAAAACAGGCAATTTTGTTGATGAGCTGTCATCCAGGCAAACAAGCGCACAGGAATGGATAATGGCTCCGTGACACACGTACCACTCGCAACAGTGGAGAGGACCGTTTGGCCGCTCCGTGTCAACAGTGGCCGGCCGATAGGCGGTTCTCACCACCGTTCGTGTGGCTCCCGTGTCTAACAAGAAAGGCAGCTCAGCATTTGCAAGACGCAAGGTTATCATTGGCAGTTTTCGGAAAGCTAGCTCATGAGATACATACTGTCCAACTGGGGAAGCTAACAGCAAAGCAGAGTCTTCATTGCAAATCAGTGTATTTGGTTGTGTCTGTGCATTCATACGACCTGATGTGGCAGCAGATGTGTCCAGGACCCCCACCTCCTCCTCCCGTGTCACCTGTCAGTCCGAACCCCGGTATGAGCCTCCCCGTGGGGCCCACTGGTTGTGAGGTCCGTTGCTCCATCCTCGGCCTCTTCCGCGCGTTTGGTTGATGCCCTTGACGGAGTGGACAGTCTTCAGCCCAGTGACCGGGCTGGCCACATGTGAAGCAGCAGTCGTCACCCGGTTGGGGGCCGCTGGGCTGGGCGTGTTGTCACGGGTTCTGACATCGTGAACGGTCCCCGGGTCTGTCCTGTTGCACAGGTTAGTAGGGTGAAGGAAGCCGCTGCGGCACCATGGAGGAGAGAGAGAGAGGTGCGATGTTTGTCCTGAGCCTGCCTTGCCTTCTGTTCTTCTTCCTTTTTCGGCATTTGATCGTGGGCATGATCAGCATGTCTCAGCAAGTCTTCCAGTCGTCTCTTTCCGTACCCTACGCAGTTTGTTTCTATGGCTTTCCTAACTCCGTCCTGCAGGCCGGCCAGGAAATGTTTGCAGAGGTGAGTTTCCCATTGGCCCCTCGCCGTGGACGGGGGAGAGAGAATTGGTGGCGGTTGGGGTGTTGGTGGTGGTGGTGGTGTCAGACGGGGTGTCGGTGGTGGTCCCAGGATCGGTCTCATGGAGCCGCGTTGTTGGACAGGTTGTTGGACGCACCCGGAGTCGTCAGAGGGGTGTCCCAGAGACATTGCTATGAGCTGCGGATAAAAAGAAGACAAAAGGAGAGAGAGAGGCTGGCTGCCATGTGAGTATGGCGGAGGGGTGGATGTCAGAGATGGAATAGGAGAGGTGTGTGAGAACGGGTCTTTGGTTGATACGTGAGCTGTCGTATCTCTGTCTTTACCGAGTCGTCGCTGCGCGTCACAGTCCTCTGTAGCCTTTTTCTTTCCGTACTTTCACACTCTTTCTCCCACATTCCCAAAATTCTTTCTTGCTCTGCCATATACTCTAACCATGTTGTAGGAATCTTTTTCCTTTCTAAGACCTTCGCTTTTCCCTTTTCCATGGACTGTCGGACTTTCATTAGTTTATTCTTGCTCAAAGTTCCTTCAACAGGAAACCCATGATCCTGCATCCAGTCTAAAACATATTTTACCGAGTCTTCACCATATTTCCTTATCACTCATTATCTGATAGATCGGACCCTCCATATTTATCGGGGGCAGTTTACTGCCCTTGTTTCCCTTTTATTTTCTTTTTTTCCCCTCAAAATTCACTTGATCCTTCCAAATGACCACTTCTATTAGTGCGAGACCGAGGGTGAACAGCCGCTTAATTGTCAGTGCACGACCTCATCTGGTTTCAATAGTACGCGTTTTAAATGATCATTTTATCCTTTAAAGAATTCTGCTTACCCGTGCGATGAATCTCCCAGGGTTTTGCTGAGGGATCTCAGCGACACCGAACAAACGGACCACCCGCCTCTCCCTTTCTTCTTCTCAAACCTGGTGAGGTTATTGGGAGATCGGTGACTATGTTCTTGTCCCGAGATGATCGGTCAGCCGGTTGTCCGTCTGGCGGGGCGACGTGAGATCCCGCTTCTGACACCAAATTGTTGTGGATTTTCCTTTATCCTTTTAATGGGCTCTTGCCCCAGCAACCTCTGGGGAGAATAATCATCGGACAAATATTAAAGAAAACAGAGAATCTTTAATGCATCTGCAGATGGAGAGACATAAGGCCACACAGAGGTTTGTCTGTGAGGATATGCTCTGCCTCTGAGCTGGAGATAGTGGTTTTTTATAGAACAGTCCGTCGCGTCATACACTATGTTTCCTGCGTCAACTAAGGTGTAATCTTACAAAGGAATGAAGGAAACATCTACGTTAATCACGTTCTGTGCCTCGTGAGTGTCTGTACGCCTGTTGCACTTGTCTTTTGCTGTACCTGGCCGTTCCTGGGATGCGGCAACGGGGAGGCAAGCATAGTAACAGTTGCTATGTGGCCCCATGGAAGGTACGCATGAGAACAATGGTTATGTGTGTCTGCAGTGAGTGAGAAGTTTCATACACACAGACAAGTGGAAAACTACAGAGTACATACGGAGTGCATATGGAGAACATTTTGTACTCCACATACATCACCAACATCCTGCTCAGCTCTCCCCTTCTCAGCCTCCTCCTGCTCAGCTGCACCACTCTCCTCTCAGAGCCTCACCGCAGCCACATCGTGATGACACGACTGGTACGAATGACATTGCGAGGTACTTGGTGCGCCGAGAGCTTGTGAATTCCGGTCTCATCCAGTTCAACGAGCGCCCAGAAAATTATTGGGCATGGAAGTCATCTTTCTTCAACGCCATTGAAGGACTGAACTTAACTGCCAGCGAGGAGCTCGACCTCTTGACAAAGTCGTTAGGAAAAGAGTTCTCAGAGCACGTTACAAGGATTCGCTATGTGCACGTCGCCGACCCTGTAGTGGGCCTACAACATGTCTGGGAACGCCTAGAAGAGTGCTCCCCTGAAGTGATCGAGAGAGCGCTCTTCGAGAGGATAGAGAACTTTCCAAACATCTCTCAGAAAGACCCCGTAAAGTTGAGGGAACTGGGAGACCTGCTGATGGAGTTAGACTCTGCTAAGTGTGAGGGCTACCTGCCGGGGCTCTCGTACCTGGACACCGCCAGGGGTGTCAACCCGATCGTTGAGAAGCTGCCACACAGTCTACAAGAGAGATGGATAACTAAGGGTTCCCAGTACAAAGAGCAGCACCATGCCCCCCCCCCCCCCCATTCACCTTCTTCGCAGACTTCCTCTGCAGCGAGGCACACAGAAGAAACGACCCCAGCTTTACTCTCCCTTCAGCTCCCTCGAAAACGTCCAACAAGTCCTCCACGGGGTTCTCAAAACATGAGCGATCAGAAAAGGTATCAAGACACGCCAAAAGGCATGTCTCCACCCACAAGACAGAGGTCTCAACAAACCGCTCAGCTTCTCAGTCACGCAGTTCGAGCAGCATGCCTGGCGACAAAGGGAAACAATGTCCCATCCATCAGAAGCGCCATCCTCTAAAGAAATGTCGGGGTTTTCGAAGCAAGTCTCTTGAGGAGCGCAAAGCCTTTCTGAATGAGAATGGTGCCTGCTACAGGTGGTGCTCCTCCACAACTCACTTGGCGAAGAACTGTAAGGCAACTTTGAAGTGCAGCGAATGTGAGAGCGATGACCACATAGCGGCGCTCCACCCTGGACCTCCTCCACGGGACAAAAAAGACAAGGACCCCACCTCAGAGCATGGCGGGGAGAGTGAAGAGGAGGCGCCTCCACCAGCAGTCACCTCTAAATGCACAGCACACCCAGACAGAGCTAGTAACGTCTATATCGTCCTGGACGACCAGAGCAACAGATCTCTGGCGAGGTCTGATTTCTTCTACCTCATCCAAATCAGAGGTTCAGACTCACCGTACACCCTGCGTTGCGTACATGTGCAGGAGTCACCGAGACATCTGGAAGAAGAGCCACAGGGTTCTTGGCGGAGTCGTTGGATGGAAAAAACAAGTGTGCTGCTTCCAACACTCATTGAGTGCAACCATATGCCTGACGATCGGTCAGAAATCCCGACCCCAGAAGCTGCACAGCACCACAGCCACCTGAAGTCCATCGCCGTGAACTTGACTTCTCCTCAGGGCTCCAAGCAGTGAAAAGAAAAATGGCATAAAATCAAGAGATTTTGAGAACCAAATTTTGGCTGCGTCAGTAGTCACGTGACATACTGGATGGAAAAATAGTCTTTGGTTTTAAGTCAGTCAAATACATTGAACCAATGAGGCCCTGATTTCCATTGAATTAAAGTGATTTTAATACATATATAGACCCAAAATATCATAAATACAATTATATCGGGTCCAATCAAATAAAAAACACGCTTTAATTGAATGGCAGCATATGATCACTTTTTACTGTGTGGATGCAAACAGTGAAACTTATGTAACCCCTTTTTCACTGGCGGGTGAAGTAATACTTGGGGTAGTATTGGTCGAGGATCAATGACCACACCGTGTTATAGAACTCAGGTTTAATCGTGGCTCAGTAGGCAGACGTAATAACCATACGTGGTAGTGGTGTAACCATAATAACAGTCCGGGTAGTACATAACACCTAGTGTAGTTCCAGTGGATATACATGGCGTTATATCACTACAACCAAGTGCACTGATGTTTGCTCGGGAGCTACAGACGCCTGTGGATCTGGTCTTTGGCAAGCCGCCAAACCCACCAGTACGAGTGCCGCCGGGCCAGGACTATGTAGACGCACTACAGGACCGGATGGAGGCTCCTCATCAGCAGGCTCCAGAGAATATGGCTTCTGCAGGGGAAAGGCAGAAGAGAGCCTATGATGTACGTTGCCACCGCAAAGAGTACCAGCAGGGGGACAACGTATGGGTGTATAACCCACGGCGAACGAAGGGACGGTCCCCAAAGCTGAACAGCAACTGGGAGGGGCCCTGCCTCATCCTGAAGAGGATCTCAGAGGTCATCTATAGAGTGAAGCTCCACAGCCGCCCTCGGATAGTCATCCTTCACCAAGATCGCCTCGCACCTTACTTAGTACAGACCAGGCTACCGGGGTCCAGGGAGGGGGTAAGGACACTGCTGGATCAAAGCCAACCTCCCTGGATGTCAGCAAGGAGCTACCATTAGAGCACCTTGTTTTGGGCCAGGGAGGGGGCGGGGACACTGGGTTTACAGAGCTGCCCTCCCTGGCCAGGAATGGAAACAGCGGTGACGTCGACGTCGACAGTGGGGGCTCAGACCCAGCGGATGCAGAGCCGCCCCCGTCATCCATCAGCAGCCCGCGGCAAGGAGCAGCCCGGGATGGGAGAGGTGCTCGGCGGAAGAAACCCTCATGGTGGATGGACCCATCCACATGGGATTTGGGTTAGGCCAACGGGACGTTGGTCTTTCAAGGAAGGAGGCAGTGTGGCGAATTCAACTAGAGTGTTCCTGCTCCAAGTTCATTTGCATGTTAACCACGATGCAACTGAAATGTCGATGTTTTGGTTATGTTGTGGGCTATTGAACACGTTAAAAACGGGCATATCTGTTACAGATAGCGGGGATGCGGTGCAAGGTGATGGGGACGTTACGAGAGAAGTTGATTAGACAACATGCTATTTCCCACCATGAGGGTAAAGAGTAGGCAAATAGATAAGGTCGCTTCTGTGGCCAAGAAAAGGATCAAGCTGAGACCAAAACGAATTTGTGACTGTTATGACTAGCTTGGCTTGCGGTCATTAAAAGCTTGCTTGTTAACTCTGAAAGGTTTGCTGAGAAGTCCATTATTTGACCACGTCAAAATATCATCATGTTAATTTTATGTCAACCCATTTGGCCCCGTTACACTGGGAGGAGCCATTACATATGAAGCCCCTGCCCCCCCCCAAAAAAAAACAAACAAAAACAAAACAAAAATAAAAAATGATGTCAGTCATTTATTTGCGACTGTTGTGCGGACTGTGTGTGTTGAGCAGCGACCCCCGGTACACCCTTGTTACAGTCGTTTTTGCTGACCCGGAAGTTGTACTGTCAAGCAGGCGCCACAAACAACGCGCGCGGACAGCCTGGACACGGCAGCACTGGCACATCCTACAAGATTAATAAAGTGTGAGTATTAATCATATACGTTTTGATGCAAGCTGTGCCTTGCCCCTTTAAGGAGAGGGCTTAGTGGGTATTGTGTGTGTGTGTGTGGGGGGGGTGATGTAGACGCAGCCGTGTGTGTGTGTGTGTGTCTGTGTATTTTCTGTTTGTAGCCGCAGCCGCGGAGACGCTAGTTTGCCGACAGATAGGAAGGTAGCCACCGTTACCAGTGATGATTTGTATGCATCACAGGGAGAGAGGGAGGGAGGGAGGCTGCCGTGTGTTAAATGGGACTGCAGTGCAGTGCAGTGGCCGGCCCGTTCTCCACTGCAGAGTTGGTCCGGACTCTTTATGAAGTTGTTACCAGCTACGAGCCAGGCTAAGCTAAATAGACTAGCGAGACACCCACCAGAGGCTTCCAACTACGGTTCGGAGCCGCGACGCTGGAGAGGTAACAGTACTAGACGTGCTGCTGCACTAGACGTTTTGTTGTTTTGTTGTGTTAAGTTACAAGTAAAGCTGAGCGTCGCTGTGTAAGTTAGCTTTTACCTAATCAACGTTAGCCAACTTGCTAAGTAGGCTGTTGCTCTGCGTGCGCGTTTTCATTTTTGGGGTAGCATGCGGCGATAGCTTTTGTTAAAAAGCATGCTAATTTGCCCTGGGAATCAGTGGAGGCTGATGGAAGTGACCCATTTGTATCTTAACTGTCATCTTCTTCTCTCTATAGACACTGTGGGACTTGAGCAGGACCCAAACAGACCTCACCTACGATGCAGTCCCAGGTAGACCAGTATAGTATGGTCTATAATAGCAGATCATGATCCAGCTCAAGGTTATTGTAGTTCACTAAAACTGAACTAAAACCAGGTGTGAAAAGAGAAGAAAAAAAAAACATTTCAGTTCACTGAAATAAAAATAAAACTTGACTTTAGAGGAGCAAGAAGAGGAAGCGAGTGAAGGCAGAGCCGAAGATCAAATGGTGGAAGTTGAAGAAGGAAAACTGTTGTGTGGAGTTCAGGCAGGGGTTAAGACAGGCACTGGGTGGATAGTGGAGAGTTGCCGGACGGCTGGGCAACCACTGCAGAAATAGTGAGGGAGACAGCTAGGAAGGTACTTGGTGTGTCGGCAGGACAGAGGAAGGAAGACAAGGAGACTTGGTGGTGGAGTGAGGAAGTACAGCAAAGTATACAGAAGAAGAGGTTGGCAAAGAAGAAATGGGATAGTCAGAGAGATGAAGAAAGTAGACAGGAGTACAAGAAGACACAGCTTAAAGCTAAGAGAGGTGGCAAAGGCAAAAGGCGTATGGTGAGTTGTATGACAGGTTAGACACTAAGGAAGGAGAAAAGGACTTGTACCGATTGGCTAGACAGAGGGACCGAGCTGCAAAGGATGTGCAGCAGCTTAGGGTGATGAAGGATAGAGATGGAAATGTGCTGACGAGCGAAGAGAGTGTGCTGAGAAGGTGGAAGGAGTACATTGGGGGGCTGATGAATGAAGAAAATGAGAGAGAGAGAGCAGGTTGGATGATGTGGGGATAGTGAATCAGGAAGTGCAGTGGATTAGCAAGGAGGACGTGAGGGCAGCTATGAAGAGGATGAAGAGTGGCAAGGCAGCTGGTCCTGATGACATACCTGTGGAGGCATGGAGATGTTTAGGAGAGATGGCAGTGGGGTTTTTAACTAGAATGTTTAACTCAATCTTGGAAAGGGAGAGGATGCCTGAGGAGTGGAGAAGAAGCATACCGGTACCGATTTTCAAGAACCAGGGCGATGTGCAGAACTGTAGCAACTACAGAGGTATAAAGTTGATCAGCCACAGCATGAAGATTTGGGAAAGAGTAATCGAAGCTAGGTTAAGAGGAGGAGAGGTGACGATTAGCGAGCGGCAGTATGGTTTCATGCCACGAAAGAGCACCACAGATGCGATGTTTGCTTTGAGAGTGTTGATGGAGAAGTATAGAGAAGGCCAGAAGGAGCTACATTGTGTCTTTGTAGATTTAGAGAACGCATAAGCCAGGGTGCCGAGAGAGGAGATGTGGTATTGTATGAGGAAGCCGGGAGTTGCCGAGAAGTATGTAGGAGTGGTGCAGGATATGCACGTGGAAGTGTGACAGTGGCGAGGTGACAGATGGGTTCAAGGTGGAGGTGGGATTACATCAAGGATCGGCTCTGAGCCCCTTCTTGTTTGCAATGGTGATGGACAGGTTGACGGATGAGATCAGGCAGGAGTCTCCATGGACGATGATGTTCGCGGATGACATTGTGATCTGTAGCGAGAGTAGGGTGCAGGTGGAGGAGAGCCTGGAGATGTGGAGGTATGCACTGGAGAGAAGAGGAATGAAAGTCAGTAGGAGCAAGACGGAATACCTGTGTGTGAAAGAGAGGGAAGACAGTGGAATGGTCAGGAGTGGAGGTGACGAAGGCATATGACTTTAAATACTTGGGGTCAACAGTCCAAAGTAACGGGGAGTGCAGGAGAGAGGTGAAGAAGAGAGTGCAGGTAGGGCAGAGAAGAGTGTCAGGAGTGATTTGCGACAGAAGGGTGCCAGCAAGAGTTAAAGGGAAGGTTTACAAGATGGTTGTGAGACCAGCTACGTTGTATGGTTTGGAGACAGTGGCACTGACGAAAAGACAGCAGGAGGCGGAGCTGGAGGTGGCAGAGTTGAAGACGCTAAGGTTTTCACTGGGAGTGACGAAGATGCACAGGATTAGGCACGATTATATTAGAGGGACCGCTCAAGTTGGACGGTTTGGAGACAAAGCAAGAGAGGCAAGATTGAGATGGCTTGGACATGTGTGGAGGAGAGATGCTGAGTATACTGGGAGAAGGATGCCGATTATGGAGCTGCCAGGGAAGAGAAGAAGAGGAAGGCCAAAGAGGAGGTTTATGGATGTGGTGAGGGAAGACATGCAGGTGGCTGGTGTGACAGAGGAAGACGCAGAAGACAGGAAGAAATGGAAACGGATGATCCGCTGTGGCGACCCCTAACGGGAGCAGCCGAAAGTAGTAGATCTATGTCATATGTACATTATTTACAATTAGTTCATAAGTCATTCATAATTCATGTGTGATTTCGTCATTCCTAGGTTATGTGCAGCTATTTACATGCAGTTATGTAGCCTACAATTATTATTTACATGCAGTCATGTGCAGTTATTTACATATGTTATGTAGTTATGTCATAGACATGTGATAACATTTTATGATTTATGCAATGTTTATTGAAACATTCTTTCTCTGTATTGCCCCCCTATACAGTTTTACAAAAAGGTTTGAATTCTCAAAGTTCTTCAGTAAAGTTCCTCAACTTGGACTGGGACTCTGTATTTCTTTGGGATTCTTCATGTTGGCTATCTGTCCGCCTGTCTATACATGGACACAAATACGTAGGACAGAATAGGCGGTCTTCTCGTTCCCCCCCGCCATTTAAAGAAAAAAAATTGTGTGTCTTTTTCTATCTTATCCCTCAAGGGTTAAAACCTCAACTAGGGCTTCTTGTTACCTTTCCAGGGTTCAAGTCACAACTAGGGTTACCTGGCAGAATTCGGGTTTAAGGTTAAGATTGGGGTTAAGCCAGGGGAAAGGGTACCCCCCCATCCGGCCACTCGTCAGGCGCTGGCATAATAGGTGTACGTTATGTACAGTAGATTGGATGATTGTATGACCGCCTGGCCAGCAGGTGGAGCCATGGAGGCACCAATCTCAGTAATATGAGGCGCATAGATGACGTCATCATGCAGCGCAGGCGATTCTGAACGGTGGAAATAAACGAAGCACATGGTTGCATGGAGTTGAGCTCCCGAAAAATACAAGAGTTAATTAAATGCGATAAAGTGGAAACGGTTAATTTAAATGCGATAAAGTGGAAACGTTGTAGAACCAGCATCATCACAGCTCAGTACTGCACGTGTACAGCACGTGTACAGCCAGTGTATGGTCCCACAGCTGTGGTCAGCATCACGTCATTCAGCACGCTGTTGTTCAGCAAGCTGTGTGTACAGCTAGCCGTGTATCAGTCAACCAAACGACCAGCTTATGTTAGCTCATGTACAGTTTGGAAACAGCTAATGTTATCTTGTGTACAGGAGGAAATACATTGTCAACGAACATTTGTGTCATCTCGTCATTTATGGGTGGCGTTCACAACGCCGCTAAATCTCAACAATTGCGACAGATAGTAAATCTGTGTCAGTCCAAACGTTTGTAGTTCAAACGTTTACAATAGGTTAGAAATTAAAATCCGCATTCCCAAATAAATTGGAATTAACCTTGTACACTGTCCATCAACAAGATGTTTAGATGGCGGCCACCTTCTTCAAGCGAGGGCTTAGACTTTTCACGACCGGGCGGCATCTCGGTGGCCTTCTAAGGCTCGTAAAAATCAAATTAACAATCGAAAAAATAGCCAACATTAATCCAACTCACCGAACAGCGGGCGACGTAGCTCTGTGCCGGACTCCGTCGAAAAGAGAGAATGAGGCTCCGCCTCTAAATATATACTGGGAAATATGACACCACTTCCGGTAGATGTCACGCTCTCCGGAAAAGGCGGCCCCCCACGCCGTTGTCACGGGAAACGTGACGCGACATCCGGCAAACGCGCGCCCTCCCCATAGACGGAAAAAAACAGAAAGGGGGAGAAAAAAAGAAAAAAAAAGACAAAAGGGGACAGTGTGTTTTTTCCAGAGACGGGTTCGGGTTAGAGTTATAGGACCGTGTGTCCGAGGAAAGTGACGTGTTGTTGACAAAATTGGAGTTTGGAGAGAGTAGCTTGGTGACCTTCTTGGGCCAGACGGCGTAAGAGAGAGACCGAGTCACGGCTGCACTGCGTTGTGGTGGGGGCACAAAGCAGGAGGTCGTCGACATACTGCCAAAGGGTTGAGCCACGCGACAGCGTAAGTGTGCTAAGGCCGTCTCGAAGCGCCCCGTTGTAGATCGTGGGGCTTTCACAATAGCCCTGACACAGCCTTGTCCATGTGTAAGGCCGACCGTCAAATAGGAACTCAAACCAGAACTGGCCGTCAGGATGAACAGGGACGCTGAAGAAAGCGTTGGCAAGGTCCACAACGGTAAACCGCCGTGCAGAAGGGGGAACCTGAGAAATAAGGGTGTAGGGATTGGGGACGCAGGGCGTGCGGGCCCTGACAGCTGCATTTACTGCCTGAAGGTCTTGAACGAACCTCCATTCAGTGGGCATATCTTCTTCACGGGGAAGATGGGAAAACCGGGGAGGTGGGGCAAGGGACAATTATGCCCTTGACACGCAAGCCATTGAATACAGGGCAGATGCCATTAACCGCTTCCGGTTTCAAAGGGTACTGAGGTTGGTGGGGACGGAAGTCGGATTTCGGGGTAATGATGACGGGCTCACAATTACGTATGAGACCTACATCCTATTTCCCGTCAGCCCAAAGATGGGAGGGGATGTTGTGAAGCTGCGGAGCAAGTGCAGTGTGTGTGTGTGTGTGTGTGTGTATGGGCCTCAGTCACTGACGGTGAGGGGGCGGAAAGAGCCAACATTCGTGGCGTCACCGCAACGGTGGCGCTGACGTCTACCCGGTATAATTTTAGTGAGGGGTACCAGTCGCGTGAAGAGTCGGCGGGAAGCCAATCTGACGCCAGAGAAGCTTGTCGCACGAGTGGACCCGTATCTGTCCACTGGGAACCCCGTGGTTTTACCAAGGAGACGTGCGGGACCGAGTCATCAACCGAAAACAACGCAGTTTGGTCGTTGTCTAATGTACACGTGACATGAGCGGTGCAGTGTAGGTTGTCCGCTGTCATGTAGGTCGATGCGTCCCCTGTTGTGGTGTGTGAGCAAGGGAGCAGAGCCACTGTGTGTATTGGGAGGCGGTAGGAGCCCACATGTAGACCCGTAGAGGGAGGGCGGGGTTATGTGTATGCAAAAAAATATTCGCTGCTTGTAACGAAGTGATGTACAGCCCTGATGAGGTGGAAACAACAGAGATGCCCAGTTGGATCATGCCATCTCTATCCAGCAAATTAAATGGGCAGTTATCAGAAATTAAAACAGGCAACTTTGTTGATGAGCTGTCATCCAGGCAAACAAGCGCACAGGAACGGATAATGGCTCCGTGACACACGTACCACTCGCAACAGTGGAGAGGAACGTTTGGCCGCTCCGTGTTAACCGTGGCTGGCCGATAGGCGGTTCTCACCACCGTCCGTGTGGCTCCCGTGTCTAACAAGAAAGGCAGCTCAGCATTTGCAAGATGCAAGGTTATCATTGGCAGTTTTCGGAAAGCCAGCTCATGAGATACATACTGTCCAACTGGGGAAGCTAACAGCAAAGCAGAGTCTTCATTGCAAATCAGTGTATTTGTTTGTGTCTGTGCATTCATACGACCTGATGATGTGGCAGCAGATGTGTCCAGGACCCCCTCCTCCTCCTCCCGTGTCGCCTGTCAGTCCGAACCCCGGTATGAGCCTCCCCGTGGGGCCCACTGGTTGTGAGGTCCGTTGTTCCATCCTCGGCCTCTTCCGCGCCTTTGGTTGATGCCCTTGACGGAGTGGACAGTCTTCAGCCCAGTGACCGGGCTTGCCACATGTGAAGCAGCAGTCGTCACCCGGTTGGGGGCCGCTGGGCTGGGCGTGTTGTCACGGGTTCTGACATCGTGAACGGTCCCCGGGTCTGTCCTGTTGCACAAGTTAGTAGGGTGAAGGAAGCCACTGCGGCACCATGGAGGAGAGAGAGAGAGGTGCGATGTTTGTCCTGAGCCTGCCTTGCCTTCTGTTCTTCTTCCTTTTTCTGCATTTGATCGTGGGCATGATCAGCATGTCTCAGCAAGTCTTCCAGTCGTCTCTTTCCGTATCCTACGCAGTGTGTTTCTATGGCTTTCCTAACTCCGTCCTGCAGGCCGGCCAGGAAATGTTTGCAGAGGTGAGTGTTGTGGTTACACCGCCCCGAGCTGCCTCCCCGGCACGTTCAAGCCACTCCCCCAGCTCGGACGTGCCGGAAACATCCGAGCGCTCGGCTCGCGCTCTGAGGAGACGAGCGCTGCACTGCACCAGGTGTTTGCCATCATCCATCAGGCACACCTGTGGCAATCAGGCAGCCTTCTACAAGAAGCCTCCCAGAACGTCTCTCTGTGCTTCGACGTACTGAACCCTGCGGTAAAGTTCTGACAAGCCCTCCAGCGTTCCTTGCATTCTGTTTATTCCCCAGTGTCTTATCTTCGTGTCTCTGTTTCCTCCCAAGACTCTCCCTCCGCGATTTCCACGGCTCCCCGCGTCTCCCTCGTCCCCAGCGACCTTCACGTTTTCTCCCCGGACCTCTCCTGCGATCTCCCCCCTTGTCCCTCTATCTGGACCCCCTCCCTTCGGACTCGACTTCCCGGATCTCGGACCTGGACTTTCTCGGACAACCCCTCTTGGATCACGGACTGGACTTTCTTGCCAGGTGCACGCACATTTTTTCAACACCTCCTGGTCATTGACATACCGCACCACACATAGGCTAAAAACACTCACGCATAGTTATACACGCAAACCACGGGGCACCACACATAGTTTATTCACACATCCCACTAACAGAACGCCTTTTTCACCATACATTTCCCTCCCACAATAAAACCCCCCTTTGTAGATTTAGAAGTCATCTCGTGTCTGTCTGTCTTGGGTTTCGCCACACGGATCAGGTTCTGGTGCGCGAGCACAACAGAACGTCGGAGCCATTATGGACCCAGGCAAACCCAAGGAGCGGACGGTCCCTGTGACGCCCCAGAGCCCCGTCCCCCTAGAGGCAGTAGTAAGAAGTCACAGTTGCCAACTTGCCTCTCTCCGCTCAGAGCTTACTACTGCCTTCACCCGTGTCACCGGAGAGGTCAGCGATCTTCAGTCCGGCTCCCAGGCCGCGACGAGCGCGTTAGATGCCCTCACCGCGCAGATCGCTGCACTCTCCACAGCGGTCTCCAGGATGAGTGACCACCCTGCCCTGGCCTCGGTCTCTGCCCCCAGCTCGGCCTTCGGTTTCCCCGTTCCTGGTCCCGACGTTCCCCCTCCTCCGAGTCAACCCCCACTGGACCCCCGGTGTGAGCCTAACCTCCCCTGCCCGAAGGCCTTCGGTGGGGAGTTCGAGCTGTGCAGGGGTTTCCTTGGTCAGTGTGAGCTCCTGTTCAAACACCAGCCAGCTAGGTATAGGACAGGAGAGACCAAGGCAGCCCTTGTCATGTCCCTCCTCACCGGCAAAGCCCTCAGCTGGGCCATAGCGGCGGTAGGCCATACCGAGCAGCTCGCCTCGGACTATTGTGCCTTCCGCCGCGAGTTCAATCTGGTGTTCGACCACCCAGCTGACGGGCAGGACGCTGCCGGCCGCCTCCATTCCATCCAACAGGGAGCCAGGTCGGTGGCAGATTATTCCTTGGAGGTAAGGATACTCGCGGCAGACAGTGGGTGGGATGACACTGCGCTCAAGAGCGCGTACAGGAGGGGGCTGAGCGACCCCATCAAAGATCTCATCGTTCGGGACCGCCCTGCCTCCTTCAACGAGCTCGTCACCCTCGCCCTCCAGATGGACGAACGGCTGCGGGAGCGGCACCAGGAACGCGCCCCGCGCGCTGGCCCCTCCCATAGACCAACCCCCGTCCGTTCTACCGGTGCCTTCCCTGGGTCAGCGTCCCGTGGGCTCTCTCCACCCTCACACTCCCCCTCGCAACCCTGGGTGGCTTCTGGATCCAGGCCGGAGGAGGAGCCCATGCAGTTGGGTCGGTCACGGCTCCCGCTGGAGGTTAGGGAGCAGAGGATGCGTGGCCACCTCTGCCTCTACTGCGGGAGGTCGGGCCACTACATCAAGGCCTGCCCGACTCGCCCAAAAAGACCCGGCTCACTAGTGAAGGGTGTCCTAGTGAGCCTGACGACCCTTCCTCAGCCCCAGGGTTCACATTAATTTAGAACATGCAACTTATTTGGTGATATTTCTGAATTAAGTTTACTGCCCATCTTTCTCCCTCACCCCACATTCCCTCCATTCCCTCCCTCTATTCCCTCCCTCCATTCCCTCCCCCCTCCATTCCCCCCCTCCATTCCTCCCTCCATTCCCCCCTCCATTCCCTCCCCCCTCCATTCCCCCCTCCCTCCATTCCCTCCCCCCTCCATTCCCCCCTCCATTTCCCCCTCTATCCCCCCCTCCACTCCCTCCCCCCTCCATCCCCCCTCCATCCCCCCTCCATTCCCTCCCCCCTCCATTCCCTCCCCCCTCCCTCTCCCCCTCCATTCCCTCCCCCCTCCATTCCCCCCTCCATTCCCTCCCCCCTCCATTCCCTCCCTCCATTACCCCCTCCATCCCCCCCTCCATTCCCTCCCCCCTCCATTCCCCCCTCCATTCCCCCCCTCCATTCCCCCCTCCATTCCTCCCTCCATCCCCCCCTCCATTCCCCCCTCCATTCCTCCCTCCATCCCCCCTCCATTCCCCCCTCCAATCCCTCCCCCCTCCATCCCCCCATCCATCCCTCCCTCCATTCCCTCCCCCCTCCATTCCCTCCCCCCTCTATTCCCCCCTCCATTCCCTCCTCCTTCCATTCCCCCCTCCATTCCCCCCTCCATTCCTCCCTCCATTCCCTCCCCCCTCCATCCCCCCCTCCATTCCTCCCTCCATCCCCCCCTCCATTCCCTCCCCCCTCCATCCCCCCCTCCATTCCCTCCCCCCTCCATCCCCCCCTCCATTTCCCCCCTCCATTACCCCCTCCATTCCCCCCCTCCATTCCCCCCTCCATCCCCCCCTCCATTCCCTCCCCCCTCTATTCCCCCCTCCATTCCCTCCTCCTTCCATTCCCCCCTCCATTCCCCCCTCCATTCCTCCCTGCATCCCCCCCTCCATTCCCTCCCCCCTCCATCCCCCCCTCCATTCCTCCCTCCATCCCCCCCTCCATTCCCCCCTCCATTCCCTCCCCCCTCCATTCCCCCCTCCATCCACCCCTCCATTCCCTCCCCCCTCCATCACCCCCCTCCATTCCCCCCCTCCATTACCCCCTCCATCACCCCCCTCCATTCCCCCCCTCCATTCCTCCCTCCTTCCCCCCCTCCATTCCCCCCTCCATCCCTCCCTCCATTCCCTCCCCCCTCCATTCCCTCCCCCCTCCATCCCCCCCTCCATCCCTCCCCCCTCCATCCCCCCCTCCATTCCCTCCCCCCTCTATTCCCCCCTCCATTCCCTCCTCCATTCCCCCCTCCATTCCCCCCTCCATTCCTCCCTCCATCCCCCCCTCCATTCCCTCCCCCCTCCATCCCCCCCTCCATTCCTCCCTCCATTCCTCCCTCCATCCCCCCCTCCATTCCCCCTTCCATTCCTCCCTCCATCCCCCCCTCCATCCCCCCTCCATTCCCCCCTCCATTCCCTCCCTCCATTCCTCCCTCCATCCCCCCCTCCATTCCCTCCCCCCTCCATTCCCCCCTCCATCCCCCCTCCATTCCCCCCTCCATTCCTCCCTCCATCCCCCCCTCCATTCCCTCCCCCCTCCATTCCTCCCTCCATCCCCCCCTCCATTCCCCCCTCCATCCCCCCCTCCATTCCCTCCTCCTTCCATTCCCCCCTCCATTCCTCCCTCCATCCGCCCCCTCCATTCCCCCCTCCATTCCCTCCCTCCATTCCTCCCTCCATCACCCCCTCCATTCCCTCCTGGATTTGACAAAAAGAAGCCGTATGAAAACTGGAAAAATTAAGTGGAAATATGGAGACGGGTGACGAACTTGGACTAGAAAAAGCAAGCGTTGGCTGTGGCTCTATCGTTGACAGGTAGAGCGAGAGATACTGCTTTAGGAATAAATGTGGATGATCTAAATAAGGATGATGGAATGACCACTTTGATTGGGGAACTTGACAAGATTTTTTTGAGAGAAGAGAAGGACCGGGCTTACGAAGCCTATTCTGAGTTTGATCGAATATCGAGGGAAAATGGCGTCTCGATGGTGGACTTTATTGTTGATTTTGAACAGAAATACAACAGGATCTGTAAATTCGAGATGGTTCTGCCCGACGCTGTTTTGGCGTTTAAACTACTGGATACAGCAAGTCTTGATGTGAAAGACAAGCAACTGGCATTGACTGCATGTGGTAAGCACACTTTTGATTATATGAAGTCAGCACTGAAACGCATATTCGGAGAAAAACATGAGCAGAAGGCGGGAGCCATTAACGTGAGTCAGGATGCAGCCTACTACACAGATCAAAGAAAACCGCACCCACGAACCCAAAGTGTGCAAGCTAGAGGACCACTCGCAGGCACAAATCCACTTGACAAGTACGGAAGACGAACAAAGTGTGGGATTTGTGAAAGCACATTCCACTGGGTGAAAGATTGCCCACATAAGAAAGAACACGTAAAGATAACAGAAGAAAATAAATGCACAGAAGAACCTGATGAGTGTAATATAACGCTGTTTTCTAAGGAATCGGATACGGAAATATTCATGGTTGAGGCTCTGGGATCAGCTGTCATTGACACGGCATGCACAAGGACTGTCTGTGGTGAAAAATGGCTGAATAACTATGTAGGGGGACTAAATGAGAAAGAAGTACAGAAAATAGTTAACACAGAGAGTAGCAAGCCTTTCAAGTTTGGGGATGGGCGAGTTGTACATTCGACAAAAAAGGTCAAGATACCAGCCAAGATAGGAGAAACAAAATGCTGTAGACACAGAAGTGGTCCCATCTGACATCCCTTTACTGCTGAGTAAAACGTCGCTAAAGAGAGCAGGAGCTGTGCTGAACTTGGAGAACGATACAGCAATAATGTTTCGGCAACCGATAGCTCTGAAGATGACCTCCTTAGGATACTACTGTCTGAACATAATGGATAATGAGTCACCATGCGATACATATGAGAATGTGGTCCTGGCCATCACAGAGAATATGACTAAGGAACAAAAACACAAAGCTTTACTGAAACTTCACAAGCAATTCGGACATGCATCAGTTGACAAACTGAAGAAGCTGCTGATAAGTGCTGGAAACTCTGATAACGAGAGCACTGCTATTCTAGAGGAGATAGTAGGAAAATGTGAGATTTGTCTTAAGTACAGCAAGCCTAAGCCTAAGCCCAAGCCTGCTGTTGGGTCTGCCCATGGCCTCCCGATACAATGAGACTGTGGCAGTAGATTTACATGAGCTAGAACCGAATGTGTGGTACCTGCACATTATCGATCACTTCACACGCTTCAGTGCGGGTGGCATTGTGACCTCAAAGAAACCAAGTGTGATAGTGAAATGCTTTGGACATTCCTGGATCAGTGTCCATGGTCCACCGGAGCGTCTCTTCAGCGACAACGGTGGCGAGTTAAACAACGAGGAAATAAGAGACATGGCAGAGAACTTCAACATCGAGATAAAGACGACTGCTGGCTATAGTCCATGGAGCAATGGCTTGCTGGAACGCCATAACCAAATGCTCAGAGATAATACTGAAGGTAAAACTTGACAACGGAGTTGACTGGAAAACTGCACTGGATTGGGCACTCATGGCAAAGAACACAGTGCAGAACGTACATGGCTTCAGCCCACATCAGCTGGTGTTTGGACAGAATCCGAACCTTCCCTCTGTGTTAGTGGATCAGCCACCTGCTTTGGAGGGAACTACTATGAGTGCATGGGTGGGACAGCACATAACAGCATTACATGCAGTAAGGAAAGCTTTCATAGAGGCAGAGTGCTCAGAGAGAATCAGAAGAGCTCTACGAAAGCAACTTCGTCAAACAGATGAGAAGTATGAAACTGGGGACAAGGTGTTCTACAAAAGGACAGACTGTGTTGAGTGGAAAGGTCCTGGAGTCGTGATACGACAAGATGGGGTGGTGATCTTTGTACAACATGGTGGGACCTATGTCAGGGTTCATCATTCTAGGTTGCAGAAGGTTGATAAGAGTGAAGTAGGTGCTAGTGAGGGTCTAGAGCACCCTGGGGAGAATGTTACTGAGGGCAATATGAAAGTACCTGTTACTGATAGTGATGTGGATGTTGATAACAATGACAGTGGGAACATACCTGGTACTGATTGTGACATAGATGTTGATATGAACAATGACGGTGAGGCTGGGGGTGTTACAGACAATGATACAGATGTCACTGAGGGTAACAATCATAAGGATAATCAACAGACAGGCATAAGGGTAGCAGCCTCCCTAGGGCTGAAAACAGGTCAAACAATCAGCTTTGTGGATAATGTAACAGATGCGTCTCACAGAGCTAAAGTGATGGGACGAGCAGGAAAGGCTACAGGAAATAACAGAAACTGGTACTGCCTACAGTACTTAGAACTATCTGACATCGCTGGTACTATGGGGTCAGCTGATCTTACTAAGGTAGACAATCTTCAGGTTAATCCACTGGATAGTGTAGAACTATGCTCTGATATGCAGGAAAATGATGTATTAGTCACAGGTGGTGTTTCATTTGATAAGGCTAAACTAGATGAAATAAGTAGCTGGAAGAATGATGGGGTGTTTGAGAAGGTAAAAGATATGGGTCAAAGGCATGTGTCCACTAGACGGGTGTGCACACTGAAAGAAACCCCTGATGGTGTAATACCCAAAGCGCGTCTTGTGGCTAGAGGTTTTGAAGAATTCAACACTAAAGATCTATAGAAGGACTCACCTACATGCTCATCAGAGTCCCTCAGACTACTCATGTCAGGTCTATGTCAGAATAAGTGGCATCAAATAACTTATCCAGAACAAAAGGATTCATCGTATTCTGTGGTCAGCTACAAAAGAACAGCTGGCAGACTGTCTGACCAAAAAGGGAGCCTCTTCCCTGGTATTACTTAAGGCACTGAATAATGGACAATGGAAGCTAGATGACTGAGTCTGACTGTTGATAACTGAGCATGAGCTCATTAAAAATTAATAATTAAAAATTATTGTTGCATACATTGATGCAACTGAGTTGCAACCTGTTGTTGTTTCTACTTGTTTCTGTTCTGTGTAAATGTGTATGAGTTGTCTGTTGTCAGCATATACATTAAGTTTTGCTAATGTTGTCACTTATTGCAAAGCAGTCCCTTCTCCCGTGGTTTTATTCATGATGTCATCAGCGATTAGTCAATGTCGACTTGACTTTCATCACAAAACAGCTGACTTCAAAAACTCTTAAGTCATACAACCCCTAACACACACACAAAGTTGCACACACAAACATGCCCATCCATCCATCCATCCTTTCCCCCACCTACCTTAGCGTCATGCTCCTGCAGGTGTGTTCCACTGGCGTGCAGGTAGTTAAAGAGGTCCTCAGAGGGCAGTGGTCTCTCCAGCATCAGGATCAACTCTTGCTCCACTTCAAACCTTTCATGCAGGGTCACTGCTGCACTCTTCCCCATCACTCCTGGGTGACCTGCAAGCAGCAGAAGCCCCAGTTCCAGGGGAAACCCAAACTTTTACCCATCTCGAGTCTGACAGAGACAAAGAGTTACAATGAGGTGGCTGAGAACAGCCTCAGGTTAAGGATTTTAACACAACCTAGTCAACGTACCTTTATACAGGGTATCTGCAGGTTTCAGTAAGTTAAATTTAAGACTTTTTAAGACCATTTTAATGCCACTTGGAATGGAATTTAAGACCAAGATCTACAACAAAATATAAACATATGGTTGGTAAGACCTAACGCCCAACAGCTGCCTGCTGGTAGCAGAAGCCGTGGGTCAACCACAGGAATCGATTTTAAGCAATATTTCTTTAAAGAATGAAATGAGCAGATTAAGACACAGATTAATTGGAACATATTCATTCAATAAACGAGACTTGTCTTGATATGGTGCTACTGAACACACACCCGTCACTCATGGCATGAGCTTCAGTTCTGTGGCCTTACTCTCCAACTCTGCCTCAGCTTGTTTCAGCTCGCTCATTTTTTCTTTGTATCTCTTCCTGAGGATGTTGGACTTTGTGATGAGCTGAGCCATCAAGGTGCCGGACTTGCCCTCTGCTTGCTCAGCAAACTTGTCCGCATCCTTCTCCAGGCTGTCAGATACCTCCAGCAGAGTTTTATTTTCTTTTTTTTTAAGCTCAGCTATGTGGTCCTCTGCAACTTTTCTCTTCTGCCCTTGTGCAGTGCTTTGCCTCTTCCTCTTCTCCAGGTCAAGATTTTCTCTTTATTTTGACCTTGCTGATCCCACAGAGATCAGCAGCTCCTTAGTGAGAGGGACCTTGACAACCCCCACAGATGGCAACATAGTCACAGGCCAGTCTCTGGGCAATTACAGTGTCCTCCTGCAAGTTAACGATCTCCACCTCCTTGTTAATGGAGAAGCTCCTCTCGACTGTTGCCTGTCCATGGGACAAGAGTAGAAGTTTCTGACAAAACTCCCAGAGCTCAGGGTAGGGTTGGCTGAGCAAGCCATGCAGAAACACATCAAGCCTCGTTTCTGTGGGCTGGAAGGACAGGAAGTGCTCGCTTTTAGCCTCAACAGATAGGAAGTTCCCAAACTGTTGGGTAATAACATCACCTGTAACAAAACAGATGAAAGGAAATAAGTGAAATATTATTTAGATGATTAATCATGATATTAAATCAGACAGGCTTATATCAGTTAATACTCTGTACTTTTGGTAATAATCAGGAACAACATTTCCAGAGCTATTCTATTAAACTATTCCTACCAGCAGAGACACCTCCTGACAACTGCTCGTCTTGCAGAAACTTCTGCACAAGTCTGCTCATTCTTCCCTGGCACCAGTCTGGGTTGGAGTACATGATAGTGGGGTCCAAACACGCCATCCGTCTCACGGTGGGGTATTTCAGGGGGCTCTTGTCTTGGACTTTCTTTAGGATATTTGACATACCCTTCACGCAGTCCTTCCTAAACTCGAGGGCAGTGAGCTCTCCTAAGCAGCTCTTTCTCTGCAGTTCCTGACAGATGGGTAATGGATTGTAAATAGAGCTGAATGACCTAACAATATTGCCTAGGTCTGTATATAATTTGATAGAAAGTAATACATCTAAATGATCAAACTACCTTCAGGGCTGCCTCAGCACCCAAGCCCGTCAACTTCCTTCAGGCGGACCCAGTTCTTCTGGTCAGCGACATCCAGTCTGACCAGCTGCAGTGGAGTGATGTCCTGGAGAAGCTTCCTCTTGGCAAAACGCCTCAGTAAACTCTGTCAACAGGAAAACTCTGTAAAGCAAATCCCCCTATAACCACATTCATCACTGAAAAAATGCTATGTTGTTATTACTTTAAAATGATCTCTATCATCACTTCTATCAAAAGCATCACATCATCAAGAGTATAATGAGCGATAAGAGTTGAAATCAACGAGCAATATCAACCTATGCAGTGCTAGAATATAAATAATTAGATTACCTTGTACAACTCAGCCAAGTCTTTGAAGAGGAATGGCATCACTGGCTCGTCGGTCTGGTACTTTGTCAAAAAGGGACTGAAGGCCCTCGAGATAGCCATGATGAACTGCAGTTTGGCCAAGATGAGCGGATCTTGCTGAGCTGCTTCTATGGTATCAAATGAGCCTGTTCCGGGATTTGGAAGCTTCTTGGTTCTCACCGCATCCGCATACTTCACCACTTCTACAGCTCTCTCCACAACCGGCAGGTTCTCAATCCACCAGTGGCCACAGAATGGTAACGGGAAGACCGAGGATTTGGTGAGAGCAGTGAAATCCTCTCTCCTAGCTGGCACATTGTGGAAAAGAATGTGCATGGCCCTCACCACCTTCTCCTGCTGCCACATGGAGAAGCCGCATTTGAATGCGTTATGTAGGGTGTGGAGGCCACAGCTACCCACAACAAGCAGCTGGGCACCACCATACTGCTCAGCGTGCTCTTGCTGCAGAAGCTCAAAGAACTTCCAGTTCACATTGGGTCCATCCATGGAGATGGACACCAGGCTCCTGAGGTTCAGCTGCTCCACACACTCCTGAGAATAACATGAATATATACGATAAGCTTACCAATGGTTCGATGTAAAACATTGCTGTCTACATATCACTCAAACAGTTCACATTTAAATTAGCTAGCCTACACAGCATCATCATAATATTATAATAAAATGATGGCTAATATTGAATTACATTTCTAACATTTCAAGCAGCCAAGTCTACTCTTCTGACAAAAATGAGGCAACAAAAGATATTGAATGCTAATGGCATCTTTGTTAGCTTTCCCTAGGGTACTATTATTGAATACATCATGACATTGCCATAATCAACTAATCTGAAAATGAATGTAACGGTAACAATGAGTCAACATTTCTTAACAAATAATATCTAACATTAGCTAACAATAATTCAATAAATCCACGTATTACTCACTTTAAAATGTTGGCCGCTCCGTGTTAACCATGGCCGGCCGATAGGCGGTTCTCACCACCGTTCGTGTGGCTCCCGTGTCTAACAAGAAAGGCAGCTCAGCATTTGCAAGACGCAAGGTTATCATTGGCAGTTTTCGGAAAGCTAGCTCATGAGATACATACTGTCCAACTGGGGAAGCTAACAGCAAAGCAGAGTCTTCATTGCAAATCAGTGTATTTGGTTGTGTCTGTGCATTCATACGACCTGATGTGGCAGCAGATGTGTCCAGGACCCCCTCCTCCTCCTCCCGTGTCGCCTGTCAGTCCGAACTCCGGTATGAGCCTCCCCATGGGGCCCACTGGTTGTGAGGTCCGTTGCTCCATCCTCGGGCTCTTCCGCGCCTTTGGTTGATGCCCTTGACGGAGTGGACAGTCTTCAGCCCAGTGACCGGGCTGGCCACATGTGAAGCAGCAGTCGTCACCCGGTTGGGGGCCGCTGGGCTGGGCGTGTTGTCACGGGTTCTGACATCGTGAACGGTCCCCGGGTCTGTCCTGTTGCACAGGTTAGTAGGGTGAAGGAAGCCGCTGCGGCACCATGGAGGAGAGAGAGAGAGGTGCGATGTTTGTCCTGAGCCTGCCTTGCCTTCTGTTCTTCTTCCTTTTTCTGCATTTGATCGTGGGCATGATCAGCATGTCTCAGCAAGTCTTCCAGTCGTCTCTTTCCGTATCCTACGCAGTGTGTTTCTATGACTTTCCTAACTCCGTCCTGCAGGCCGGCCAGGAAATGTTTGCAGAGGTGAGTGTTGTGGTTACACCGCCCCGAGCTGCCTCCCCGACACGTTCAAGCCACTCCCCCAGCTCGGACGTGCCGGAAACATCCGAGCGCTCGGCTCGCGCTCTGAGGAGACAAGCGCTGCACTGCACCAGGTGTTTGCCATCATCCATCAGGCACACCTGTGGAAATCAGGCAGCCTTCTACAAGAAGCCTCCCAGAACGTCTCTCTGTGCTTCGACGTACTGAACCCTGAGGTAAAGTTCTGACAAGCCCTCCAGCGTTCCTTGCATTCTGTTTATTCCCCAGTGTCTTATCTTCGTGTCTCTGTTTCCTCCCAAGACTCTCCCACCGCGATTTCCGCATCTCCCTCGTCCCCAGCGACCTTCACGTTTTCTCCCCGGACCTCTCCTGCGATCTCCCCCCTTGTCCCTCTATCTGGACCCCTCCCTTCGGACTCGACTTCCCGGATCTCGGACCTGGACTTTCTCGGACAACCCCTCTTGGATCACGGACTGGACTTTCTTGCCAGGTGCACGCACATTTTTTCAACACCTCCTGGTCATTTACATACCACACCACACATAGGCTAAAAACACTCACGCATAGTTATACACGCAAACCACGGGACACCACACATAGTTTATTCACACATCCCACTAACAGAACGCCTTTTTCACCATACATTTCCCTCCCACAATAAAACCCCCCTTTGTAGATTTAGAAGTCATCTCGTGTCTGTCTGTCTTGGGTTTCGCCTCACGGGTCAGGTTCTGGTGCGCGAGCACAACAGAACGTCGGAGCCATTATGGACCCAGGCAAACCCAAGGAGCGGACGGTCCCTGTGACGCCCCAGAGCCCCGTCCCCCTAGAGGCAGTAGTAAGAAGTCACAGTTGCCAACTTGCCTCTCTCCGCTCAGAGCTTACTACTGCCTTCACCCGTGTCACCGGAGAGGTCAGCGATCTTCAGTCCGGCTCCCAGGCCGCGACGAGCGCGTTAGATGCCCTCACCGCGCAGATCCCTGCACTCTCCACAGCGGTCTCCAGGATGAGTGACCACCCTGCCCTGGCCTCGGTCTCTGCCCGCAGCTCGGCCTTCTGTTTCCCCGTTCCTGGTCCCGACGTTCCCCCTCCTCCGAGTCAACCCCCACTGGACCCCTGGTGCGAGCCTAACCTCCCCTGCCCGAAGGCCTTCGGTGGGGAGTTCGAGCTGTGCAGGGGTTTCCTTGGTCAGTGTGAGCTCCTGTTCAAACACCAGCCAGCCAGGTATAGGACAGGAGAGACCAAGGTAGCCCTTGTCATGTCCCTCCTCACCGGCAAAGCCCTCAGCTGGGCCATAGCGGCGGTAGGCCATACCGAGCAGCTCGCCTCGGACTATTGTGCCTTCCGCCGCGAGTTCAATCTGGTGTTCGACCACCCAGCTGACGGGCAGGACGCTGCCGGCCGCCTCCATTCCATCCAACAGGGAGCCAGGTCGGTGGCAGATTATTCCTTGGAGGTAAGGATACTCGCGGCAGACAGTGGGTGGGATGACACTGCGCTCAAGTGCGCGTACAGGAGGGGGCTGAGCGACCCCATCAAAGATCTCATCGTTCGGGACCGCCCTGCCTTCTTCAACGAGCTCGTCACCCTCGCCCTCCAGATGGACGAACGGCTGCAGGAGCGGCGCCAGGAACGCGCCCCTCGCGCTGGCCCCTCCCATAGACCAACCCCCGTCCGTTCTACCGGTGCCTTCCCTGGGTCAGCGTCCCGTGGGCTCTCTCCACCCTCACACTCCCCCTCGCAACCCTGGGTGGCTTCTGGATCCAGGCCGGAGGAGGAGCCCATGCAGTTGGGTCGGTCACGGCTCCCGCTGGAGGTTAGGGAGCAGAGGATGCGTGGCCACCTCTGCCTCTACTGCGGGAGGTCGGGCCACTACATCAAGGCCTGCCCGACTCGCCCAAAAAGGCCCGGCTCACTAGTGAGGGGTGTCCTAGTGAGCCTGACGACCCTTCCTCAGCCCCAGCCCAAGAAGGAGCACAACCACCTTTTTCCGGTCACTCTCACCTGGGGTAACGACTCACTGTCTGTTGGTGCACTCCTGGATTTGGGGGCGGACGAGTGTTTGATGGACATCTCGCTGGCCCGGCAGGCCGGCATTCCACTCGTCCCCCTAGACACACCCCTCACAGCCCAAGCCCTAGATGGTCGTTCACTTGGTAAGATCACACATAGCACTGCTTCCCTCACCCTCACCCTTTCGGGTAATCACGTGGAAGCTATCCGTTTCTTGGTTTTGCACGCCCCCACAGCGCCCCTGGTGTTAGGAAGACCGTGGTTGGAACGGCACGATCCCTACATCTCTTGGTCTACTGGGCGGATTTTGGGTTGGAGCGTTGCGTGTCATGCCAACTGCCTTCGCTCCGCCCACTCCCCGTCCAGCGGCCTCAGACCCGTGCCTCCTCCCACGGATCTCACTGGTGTTCCTCCCATTTATCACGATTTAGCCCCTGTATTTAGTAAAGACAGTGCACTTTCCCTCCCCCCTCACCGTCCCTATGATTGTGCCATAGATCTCTTTCCCGGGGCCGCCCTTCCCACCGGTCGGTTGCATAACCTCTCCGTCCCGGAGAAGGAGGCTATGCGCAATTATATCACAGAGTCCCTGGCCTCAGGAATCATAAGGCCCTCGTCTTCCCCGGTGGCAGCGGACTTCTTTTTTGTGGCAAAGAAGGAGGGCAGCCTGAGGCCTTACATAGATTATCGAATGCTAAATAACATCACGGTGAAAAATAAATATCCACTCCCCCTTATGAGTTCCACGTTCGAGCCACTCACTCACGCCACGGTGTTCACGAAGCTGGACCTGCGCAGCGCGTACCACCTGGTGCGCATCCGGGAAGGGGATGAATGGAAGACGGCCTTCAACACCCACCTAAGGCATTTCGAATACCTCGTTATGCCCTTCGGCCTCACCAACGCCCCGGCCGTCTTGCAGGCGTTGGTCAACGACGTGCTCCGGGACATGCTGAACACGTTCGCGGTGGTGTACCTGGATGACATCCTCGTGTTCTCCAGGACTGAGGAGGAACACCACCAGCATGTCCGCCTGGTCCTCCAACGGCTGCTGGAGAACAGGCTCTTCGTGAAAGCCGAGAAGTGCGTGTTCCACTCCGCCTCCATGGAGTTCCTTGGCCACATCGTGGAAAAGGGGCTCGTCCGCACTGACCCCAGGAAGACCCGAGCGGTGGAGGAGTGGGCACGGCCCACTAACAGGACGCAAATCCAGCGCTTCCTGGGGTTTGCAAACTTCTACCGGCGCTTCATCAGGGGGTTCAGCCGTGTGGCCGCCCCCCTCACTGCACTCACCTCCAACCTCCGCCCCTTCTCCTGGACCTCGGAGGCAGAAGCCGCCTTTTGGCCCTGAAGAGGCTGTTCACAACGGCTCCGGTGCTCGCCCACCCGGACCCGTGCAGGCAGTTCATCGTGGAGGTGGACGCATCGGACACGGGCATCGGAGCCGTCCTCTCCCAGCGGTCGGAGGAGGACCAGAAGATCCACCCGTGCACCTTCTTCTTCCGGCGTTTCAGTCCTGCGGAGAAGAATTACGACATCGGCAACAGGGAGTTGCTGGCCGTCCAAGCCGCCCTAGAGGAGTGGAGACACTGGCTGGAGGGAGCAGGGCAGCCGTTCATCGTATGGTCCGATCACAAGAACCTGACCTACGTGTGGACGGCTAAGAGGCTCAACCCCAGGCAGGCGCGCTGGGCTCTCTTCTTCAGCCGGTTCGACTTCACCCTCACCTACCGCCCGGGCACCAATAACGTCAGGGCAGACGCCCTCTCCCGCCTGTTTCCCGAGGGGTCCCCTGACGCCCCAGACACCATCCTTCCCCCGGCCCGGGTGGTGGGTGTCGTCACCTGGGCCATCGGTGGTGAGAAGGGCCCAGCGCGCCCAACCCGACCCACGCAATGGACCCCGGAACCGGCTATTTGTGCCTCCCTGTGTCCGGCCCCAGGTGCTGGAGTGGGGCCACTCCAGCCATCTTGCTTGCCACCCCGGTGTCTACCGAACGGCGGCCTTCATCCGCAGGGGTTTCTGGTGGCCCACCATGGAGGCAGACACCAGAGAATTCGTGGCAGCCTGCACCACCTGCGCCCGCAGCAAGGCTCTCCATCGCCCTCCAGCAGGTCTCCTGCGCCCCCTTCCTGTCCCCGGCCGACCTTGGTCCCACATTGCAATGGACTTTGTAACTGGCCTCCCCGTGTCGCAAGGCAATGACACCATTCTGACCATTGTCGACCGGTTTTCCAAGGCCGTCCCCTTTGTTGCCCTCACCAAACTCCCCTCTGCAGCCAAGACGGCGGACCTTCTTGTCTCCCACTTCGTCCGACCCCATGGGATTCCCCTGGACATTGTCTCTGACCGTGGTCCCCAGTTCACTTCGAAGGTATGGCAGGCCTTCTGTAAGGGGATTGGGGCCACGGTCAGCCTCTCCTCCGGGTATCACCCCCAGACCAATGGGCAGGCAGAGCGGGCCAATCAAGCCCTGGAGGCGGCTTTGCGTTGCGTTACCACCAGCAACCCCGCCTCCTGGAGCAAGTACCTGCCCTGGGTGGAGTACTCGTTCAACTCCATGGAGAGTTCGGCTACCGGTTTGTCCCCCTTCGAGTGTTCTCTTGGCTATCAACCTCCTCTGTTCCCCCATCAGGAGTTGGAGGTGGCGGTCCCGTCCACGAAGGCCCATCTCGTTTGGAAGACCGCCCGGGCCGCTCTGTTGCGAGCTACAGAGCGGGCCCGGCGCAGCGCCAACCGGCGGAGAGTGCCGGCTCCAGCTTATCGACCTGGCCAGAAGGTATGGCTCCTGGCCCGGGACCTGCCCTTCCCTACCCTCAACCGGAAGCTGGCTCCCCGCTACGTCGGTCCCTACACCATCGACCGCATCGTCAACCCTTCGGCGGTGCGTCTCCATCTCCCTACCTCACTCAAGATCCATCCCGTTTTCCATGTCTCGCGCCTCAAACCGGTAGCCACCAGCCCCCTGTCTCCCCGTGTCCAAGCTCCTCCACCCCCCAGGATCCTCGACGGTGGTGACATGGTCTGGGATGTCGACCAGCTGCTCGCCGTACGCCGCCGGGGGCGTGGGTACCAATACCTGGTGGACTGGGTTGGCTATGGGCCCGAGGACCGCAGCTGGGTTCCCCGGTCCTACCTGGCCGACCCTGCACTCCTGGAGGAGTTCTATCGGGCCCACCCCAACGCCATTGGACGGTCGCCCAGTGTCTCCCGTAGGAGGGGGGGTCCTGTTGTGGTTACACCGCCCCGAGCTGCCTCCCCGGCACGTTCAAGCCACTCCCCCAGCTCGGACGTGCCGGAAACATCCCGAGCGCTGCACTGCACCAGGTGTTTGCCATCATCCATCAGGCACACCTGTGGCAATCAGGCAGCCTTCTACAAGAAGCCTCCCAGAACGTCTCTCTGTGCTTCGACGTACTGAACCCTGCGGTAAAGTTCTGACAAGCCCTCCAGCGTTCCTTGCATTCTGTTTATTCCCCAGTGTCTTATCTTCGTGTCTCTGTTTCCTCCCAAGACTCTCCCACCGCGATTTCCGCATCTCCCTCGTCCCCAGCGACCTTCACGTTTTCTCCCCGGACCTCTCCTGCGATCTCCCCCCTTGTCCCTCTATCTGGACCCCTCCCTTCGGACTCGACTTCCCGGATCTCGGACCTGGACTTTCTCGGACAACCCCTCTTGGATCACGGACTGGACTTTCTTGCCAGGTGCACGCACATTTTTTCAACACCTCCTGGTCATTTACATACCGCACCACACATAGGCTAAAAACACTCACGCATAGTTATACACGCAAACCACGGGACACCACACATAGTTTATTCACACATCCCACTAACAGAACGCCTTTTTCACCATACATTTCCCTCCCACAATAAAACCCCCCTTTGTAGATTTAGAAGTCATCTGGTGCGGTATGTAAATGACCAGGAGGTGTTGAAAAAATGTGCGTGCACCTGGCAAGAAAGTCCAGTCCGTGATCCAAGAGGGGTTGTCCGAGAAAGTCCAGGTCCGAGATCCGGGAAGTCGAGTCGGAAGGGAGGGGTCCAGATAGAGGGACAAGGGGGGAGATCGCAGGAGAGGTCCGGGGAGAAAACGTGAAGGTCGCTGGGGACGAGGGAGACGCGGGGAGCCGTGGAAATCGCGGAGGGAGAGTCTTGGGAGGAAACAGAGACACGAAGATAAGACACTGGGGAATAAACAGAATGCAAGGAACGCTGGAGGGCTTGTCAGAACTTTACCGCAGGGTTCAGTACGTCGAAGCACAGAGAGACGTTCTGGGAGGCTTCTTGTAGAAGGCTGCCACACAGAACGCCTTTTTCACCATACATTTCCCTCCCACAATAAAACCCCCTTTTGTAGATTTAGAAGTCATCTCGTGTCTGTCTGTCTTGGGTTTCGCCACACGGGTCAGGTTCTGGTGCGCGAGCACAACAGAACGTCGGGGCCATTATGGACCCAGGCAAACCCAAGGAGCGGACGGTCCCTGTGACGCCCCAGAGCCCCGTCCCCCTAGAGGCAGTAGTAAGAAGTCACAGTTGCCAACTTGCCTCTCTCCGCTCAGAGCTTACTACTGCCTTCACCCGTGTCACCGGAGAGGTCAGCGATCTTCAGTCCGGCTCCCAGGCCGCGACGAGCGCGTTAGATGCCCTCACCGCGCAGATCCCTGCACTCTCCACAGCGGTCTCCAGGATGAGTGACCACCCTGCCCTGGCCTCGGTCTCTGCCCCCAGCTCGGCCTTCTGTTTCCCCGTTCCTGGTCCCGACGTTCCCCCTCCTCCGAGTCAACCCCCACTGGACCCCTGGTGCGAGCCTAACCTCCCCTGCCCGAAGGCCTTCGGTGGGGAGTTCGAGCTGTGCAGGGGTTTCCTTGGTCAGTGTGAGCTCCTGTTCAAACACCAGCCAGCCAGGTATAGGACAGGAGAGACCAAGGTAGCCCTTGTCATGTCCCTCCTCACCGGCAAAGCCCTCAGCTGGGCCATAGCGGCGGTAGGCCATACCGAGCAGCTCGCCTCGGACTATTGTGCCTTCCGCCGCGAGTTCAATCTGGTGTTCGACCACCCAGCTGACGGGCAGGACGCTGCCGGTCGCCTCCATTCCATCCAACAGGGAGCCAGGTCGGTGGCAGATTATTCCTTGGAGGTAAGGATACTCGCGGCAGACAGTGGGTGGGATGACACTGCGCTCAAGTGCGCGTACAGGAGGGGGCTGAGCGACCCCATCAAAGATCTCATCGTTCGGGACCGCCCTGCCTTCTTCAACGAGCTCGTCACCCTCGCCCTCCAGATGGACGAACGGCTGCAGGAGCGGCGCCAGGAACGCTTCCCTCGCGCTGGCCCCTCCCATAGACCAACCCCCGTCCGTTCTACCGGTGCCTTCCCTGGGTCAGCGTCCCGTGGGCTCTCTCCACCCTCACACTCCCCCTCGCAACCCTGGGTGGCTTCTGGATCCAGGCCGGAGGAGGAGCCCATGCAGTTGGGTCGGTCATGGCAGGCCTTCTGTAAGGGGATTGGGGCCACGGTCAGCCTCTCCTCCGGGTATCACCCCCAGACCAATGGGCAGGCAGAGCGGGCCAATCAAGCCCTGGAGGCGGCTTTGCGTTGTGTTACCACCATCAACCCCGCCTCCTGGAGCAAGTACCTGCCCTGGGTGGAGTACTCGCTCAACTCCATGGAGAGTTCGGCTACCGGTTTGTCCCCCTTCGAGTGTTCTCTTGGCTATCAACCTCCTCTGTTCCCCCATCAGGAGTTGGAGGTGGCGGTCCCGTCCACGAGGGCCCATCTCCGCCGATGTCGGCGCGTTTGGAAGACCGCCCGGGCCGCTATGTTGCGAGCTACAGAGCGGGCCCGGCGCAGCGCCAACCGGCGGAGAGTGCCGGCTCCAGCTTATCGACCTGGTCAGAAGGTATGGCTCCTGGCCCGGGACCTGCCCTTCCCTACCCTCAACCGGAAGCTGGCTCCCCGCTACGTCGGTCCCTAAACCATCGACCGCATCGTCAACCCTTCGGCGGTGCATCTCCATCTCCCTACCTCACTCAAGATCCATCCCGTCTCCATGTCTCGCGCCTCAAACCGGTAGCCACCAGCCCCCTGTCTCCCCCTGTCCAAGCTCCTCCACCCCCCAGGGTCCTCGACGGTGGTGACATGGTCTGGGATGTCGACCAGCTGCTCGCCGTACGCAGCTGGGGGCGTGGGTACCAATACCTGGTGGACTGGGTTGGCTATGGGCCCGAGGACCGCAGCTGGGTTCCCCGGTCCTACCTGGCCGACCCCGCACTCCTGGAGGAGTTCTATCGGGCCCACCCCAACGCCATCGGACGGTCGACCGGTGTCTCCCGTAGGAGGGGGGGTCCTGTTGTGGTGACACCGCCCCGAGCTGCCTCCCCGGCACGTTCAAGCCACTCCCCCAGCTCGGACGTGCCGGAAACATCCGAGCGCTCGGCTCGCGCTCTGAGGAGACGAGCGCTGCACTGCACCAGGTGTTTGCCATCATCCATCAGGCGCACCTGTGGCAATCAGGCAGCCTTCTACAAGAAGCCTCCCAGAACGTCTCTCTGTGCTTCGACGTACTGAACCCTGCGGTAAAGTTCTGACAAGCCCTCCAGCGTTCTTTGCATTCTGTTTATTCCCCAGTGTCTTATCTTCGTGTCTCTGTTTCCTCCCAAGACTCTCCCTCCGCGATTTCCACGGCTCCCCGCGTCTCCCTCGTCCCCAGCGACCTTCACGTTTTCTCCCCGGACCTCTCCTGCGATCTCCCCCCTTGTCCCTCTATCTGGACCCCTCCCTTCCGACTCGACTTCCCGGATCTCGGACCTGGACTTTCTCGGACAACCCCTCTTGGATCACGGACTGGACTTTCTTGCCAGGTGCACGCACATTTTTTCAACACCTCCTGGTCATTTACATACCGCACCACACATAGGCTAAAAACACTCACGCATAGTTATACACGCAAACCACGGGACACCACACATAGTTTATTCACACATCCCACTAACAGAACGCCTTTTTCACCATACATTTCCCTCCCACAATAAAACGACCGGGCGGCATCTCGGTGGCCTTCTAAGGCTCGTAAAAATCAAATTAACAATCGAAAAAATAGCCAACATTAGTCCAACTCACCGAACAGCGGGCGACGTAGTTCTGCCGGACTCCGTCGAAAAGAGAAAATGGAGCTCCGCCTCTAAATATAAACTGGGAAATATGACACCACCTCCGGTAGATGGCACGCTCTCCGGAAAAGGCGGCCCCCCACGCCGTTGTCACGGGAAACGTGACGCGACATCCGGCAAACGCGCGCCCTCCCCACAGACGGAAAAAAACAGAAAGGGGGAGGAAAAAAAGAAAAAAAAAAGAAAAAAAGGGACACTGTGTTTTTTCCAGAGACGGGTTAGGGTTAGAGTTATAGGACCGTGTGTCCGAGGAAAGTGACGTGTTGTTGACAAAATTGGAGTTTGGAGAGACTAGCTTGGTGACCTTCTTGGGCCAGATGGCGTAAGAGAGAGACCGAGTCACGGCTGCACTGCGTTGTGGTGGGGGCACAAAGCAGGAGGTCGTCGACGTACTGCCATAGGGTTGAGCCGCGCGTCAGCGTAAGTGTGCTAAGGCTGTCTCGAAGCGCCGCGTTGTAGATCGTGGGGCTTTCACAATAGCCCTGACACAGCCTTGTCCATGTGACCGTCAAATAGGAACGCAAACCAGAACAGGGACGCTGAAGAAAGCGTTGGCATGGTCCACAACGGTAAACCGCCGTGCAGAAGGGGGAACCTGAGACATAAGGGTGTAGGCATTGGGGACGCAGGGCGTGCGAGCCCTGACAGCTGCATTTACTGCCTGAAGGTCTTGAACGAACCTCCATTCAGTGGGCTGTCCAGGTGGGCGTATCTTCTTCACGGGGAAGATGGGAATGGAAACCGGGGAGGTGGGGCAAGGGACAATTATGCCCTTGACACGCAAGGCATTGAATACAGGGCAGATGCCATTAACCGCTTCCGGTTTCAAAGGGTACTGAGGTTGGTGGGGACGGAAGTCGGATTTCGGGGTAATGATGACGGGCTCACAATTATGTATGAGACCTACATCCTATTTCCCGTCAGCCCAAAGATGGGAGGGGATGTTGTGAAGCTGCGGAGCAAGTGCAGTGTGTGTGTGTGTGTGTGTGTGTGTGTGTGTGTGTGTGTGTATGGGCCTCAGTCACTGACGGTGAGGGGGCGGAAAGAGCCAACATTCGTGGCGCCACCGTTGCGGTGACGCCACGAATGTGAGGGGGACCAGTCGCGTGAAGAGTCGGCGGGAAGCCAATCTGACGCCAGAGAAGCTTGTCGCGCGAGTGGACCCGTATCTGTCCACTGGGAACCCCGTCGTTTTACCAAGGAGACGTGCGGGACCGAGTCATTAACCGAAAACAACGCAGTTTGGTCGTTGTCTAATGTACACGTGACATGAGCGGTGCAGTGTAGGTTGTCCGCTGTCATGTAGGTCGATGCGTCCCCTGTTGTGGTGTGTGAGCAAGGGAGCAGAGCCACTGTGTGTATTGGGAGGCGGTAGGAGCCCACATGTAGACCCGTAGAGGGAGGGCGGGGTTATGTGTATGCAAAAAAATATTCGCTGCTGGTAACGAAGTGATGTACAGCCCTGATGAGGTGGAAACAACAGAGATGCCCAGTTGGATCATGCCATCTCTATCCAGCAAATTAAATGGGCAGTTATCAGAAATTAAAACAGGCAATTTTGTTGATGAGCTGTCATCCAGGCAAACAAGCGCACAGGAACGGATAATGGCTCCGTGACACACGTACCACTCGCAACAGTGGAGACGACCGTTTGGCCGCTCCGTGTTAACCGTGGCTGGCCGATAGGCGGTTCTCACCACCGTTCGTGTGGCTCCAGTGTCTAACAAGAAAGGCAGCCCAGCATTTGCAAGATGCAAGGTTATCATTGGCAGTTTTCGGAAAGCTAGCTCATGAGATATATAATGTCCAACTGGGGAAGCTAACAGCAAAGCAGAGTCTTCATTGCAAATCAGTGTATTTGGTTGTGTCTGTGCATTCATACGACCTGATGTGGCAGCAAATGTGTCCAGGACCCCCCCCTCCTCCTCCCATGTCGCCTGTCAGTCCGAACCCCGGTATGAGCCTCCCCGTGGGGCCCACTGGTTGTGAGGTCCGTTGCTGCTTGGGGGCCGCTGGGCTGGGCGTGTTGTCACGGGTTCTGACATCGTGAACGGTCCCCGGGTCTGTCCTGTTGCACAGGTTAGTAGGGTGAAGGAAGCCGCTGCAGCGCCATGGAGGAGAGAGAGAGAGGTGCGATGTTTGTCCTGAGCCTGCCTTGCCTTCTGTTCTTCTTCCTTTCTCTGCATTTGATCGTGGGCATGATCAGCATGTCTCAGCAAGTCTTCCAGTCGTCTCTTTCCGTATCCTACGCAGTGTGTTTCTATGGCTTTCCTAACTCCGTCCTGCAGGCCGGCCAGGAAATGTTTGCAGAGGTGAGTTTCCCATTGGCCCCTCGCCGTAGACGGGGGAGAGAGAATTGGTGGTGGTTGGGGTGTTGGTGGTGGTGGTGGTGTCAGACGGGGTGTCGGTGGTGGTCCCAGGATCGGTCTCATGGCGCCGCGTTGTTGGACAGGTTGTTGGACGCACCCGGAGTCGTCAGAGGGGTGTCCCAGAGACATCGCTATGAGCTGCGGATATAAGGAAGACAAAAGGAGAGAGAGAGGCTGGCTGCCATGTGAGTATGGCGGAGGGGTGGATGTCAGAGATGGAATAGGAGAGGTGTGTGAGAACGGGTCTTTGGTTGATACGTGAGCTGTCGTATCTCTGTCTTTGTCCGAGTCGTCGCTGCGCGTCATAGTCCTCTGTAGCCTTTTTCTTTCCCTACTTTCACACTCTTTCTCCCAAATTCCCAAAATTCTTTCTTGCTCTGCCATATACTCTAACCATGTTGTAGGAATCTTTTTCCTTTCTAAGACCTTCGCTTTTCCCTTTTCCATGGACTGTCGGACTTTCATTAGTTTATTCTTGCTCAAAGTTCCTTCAACAGGAAACCCATGATCCTGCATCCAGTCTAAAATATATTTTACCGAGTCTTCACCATATTTCCTTATCACTCATTATCTGATAGATCGGACCCTCCATATCTATCGGGGGCGGTTTACTGCCCTTGTTTCCCTTTTATTTTCTTTTTTTCCCCTCAAAATTCACTTGATCCTACCAAATGACCACTTCTATTAGTGCGAGACCGAGGGTGAACAGCCGCTTAATTGTCAGTGCACGACCTCATCTGGTTTCAACAGTACGCGTTTTAAATGATCATTTTATCCTTTAAAGAATTCTGCTTACCCGTGCGATGAATCTCCCAGGGTTTTGCTGAGGGATCTCAGCGACACCGACCAAACGGACCACCCGCCTCTCCCTTTCTTCTTCTCAAACCTGGTGAGGTTATTGGGAGATCGGTGACTATGTTCTTGTCCCGAGATGATCAGTCAGCCGGTTGTCCGTCTGGCGGGGCGACGTGAGATCCCGCTTCTGACACCAAATTGTTGTGGATTTTCCTTTATCCTTTTAATGGGCTCTTGCCCCAGCAACCTCTGGGGAGAATAATCATCGGACAAATATTGAAGCAAACAGAGAATCTTTAATGCATCTGCAGATGGAGAGACATAAGGCCACACAGAGGTTCGTCTGTGAGGATATGCTCTGCCTCTGAGCTGGAGATAGTGGTTTTTTATACAACAGTCCGTCGCGTCATACACTATGTTTCCTGCGTCAACTAAGGTGTAATCTTACAAAGGTATGAAGGAAACATCTACGTTAATCACGTTCTGTGCCTCGTGAGTGTCTGTACGCCTGTTGCACTTGTCTTTTGCTGTACCTGGCCGTTCCTGGGATGCGGCAACGGGGAGGCAAGCATAGTAACAGTTGCTATGTGGCCCCATGGAAGGTACGCATGAGAACAATGGTTATGTGTGTCTGCAGTGAGTGAGAAGTTTCATACACACAGACAAGTGGAAAACTACAGAGTACATACGGAGTGCATATGGAGATCATTTTGTACTCCACATACATCACCAACATCCTGCTCAGCTCTCCCCTTCTCAGCCTCCTCCTGCTCAGCTGCACCACTCTCCTCTCAGAGCCTCACCGCAGCCACATCGTCATGACACGACTGGTACGAATGCCATTGCGAGGTACTTGGTGCGCCGAGAGCTTGTGAATTCCGGTCTCATCCAGTTCAACGAGCGCCCAGAAAATTATTGGGCATGGAAGTCCTCTTTCTTCAACGCCATTGAAGGACTGAACTTAACTGCCAGCAAGGAGCTCGACCTCTTGACAAAGTCGTTAGGAAAAGAGTTCTCAGAGCACGTTACAAGGATTCGCTATGTGCACGTCGCCGACCCTGTAGTGGGCCTACAACATGTCTGGGAACGCCTAGAAGAGTGCTCCCCTGAAGTGATCGAGAGAGCGCTCTTCGAGAGGATAGAGAACTTTCCAAAAATCTCTCAGAAAGACCCCGTAAAGTTGAGGGAACTGGGAGACCTGCTGATGGAGTTAGACTCTGCTAAGTGTGAGGGCTACCTGCCGGGGCTCTCGTACCTGGACACCGCCAGGGGTGTCAACCCGATCGTTGAGAAGCTGCCACACAGTCTACAAGAGAGGTGGATAACTAAGGGTTCCCAGTACAAAGAGCAGCACCATGCCCCCCCCCATTCACCTTCTTCGCAGACTTCCTCTGCAGCGAGGCACACAGAAGAAACGACCCCAGCTTTACTCTCCCTTCAGCTCCCTCGAAAACGTCCAACAAGTCCTCCACAGGGTTCTCAAAACATGAGCGATCAGAAAAGGAATCAAGACACGCCAAAACGAATGTCTCCACCCACAAGACAGAGGTCTCAACAAACCGCTCAGCTTCTCAGTCACGCAGTTCGAGCAGCATGCCTGGCGACAAAGGGAAACAATGTCCCATCCATCAGAAGCGCCATCCTCTAAAGAAATGTCGGGGTTTTTGAAGCAAGTCTCTTGAGGAGCGCAAAGCCTTTCTGAAAGAGAATGGTGCCTGCTACAGGTGTTGCTCCTCCACAACTCACTTGGCGAAGAACTGTAAGGCAACTTTGAAGTGCAGCGAATGTGAGAGCGATGACCATATAGCGGCGCTCCACCCTGGACCTCCTCCACGGGACAAAAAAGACAAGGACCCCACCTCAGAGCATGGCGGGGAGAGTGAAGAGGAGGCGCCTCCACCAGCAGTCACCTCTAAATGCACAGCACACCCAGACAGAGCTAGTAACGTCTACATCGTCCTGGACGACCAGAGCAACAGATCTCTGGCGAGGTCTGATTTCTTCCACCTCATCCAAATCAGAGGTTCAGACTCACCGTACACCCTGCGTACATGTGCAGGAGTCACCGATACATCTGGAGGAAGAGCCACAGGGTTCTTGGCGGAGTCGTTGGATGGAAAAAACAAGTGTGCTGCTTCCAACACTCATTGAGTGCAACCATATGCCTGACGATCGGTCAGAAATCCCGACCCCAGAAGCTGCACAGCACCACAGCCACCTGAAGTCCATCGCTCGCAGAATCCCTCGCCTGGACCCTGATGCCCAGATCCTGATACTTCTGGGACACCACATCCTTCAGGTCCACAAAGTCAGGGAGCAACGCAATGGTCCTCCCAGCGCCCCCTATGCCCAACGTCTAGACCTGGGTTGGGTGGTTATAGGGGACGTGTGCCTGGGTTCAGCCCACAAGCCAGCAGCTGTGACTTCCTATCGCACCAGCGTGCTAGAAAACGGAAGGCCATCTCTCCTCACTCTGTGCCCCAACCGTCTCCAGGTCAAGGAAAGGTTCCTCCTTACAGCATCAAACATGACACCCCAGTCCCTGATGACGACAAAGTGGGGCTTTCCATCGAAGATCGTCTGTTCCTGGAGTTCATGGACAGAGAGATGGTGATGGACGACACCAACAGCTGGGTGGCGCCTCTCCCATTCCGATCCCCTCGTCGACGGCTCCCGAACAATCGAGACCAAGCTCTCAGCAGACTTACCTCTCCCCGCCGCACCCTGGAAAGAAAGCCTAAGATGAAAGCCGACTTCGTCACACCTTCATGCAAAACATCTTTGATCGCGACCAGGCTGAGTTGGCCCCACCACTACCGGAGGGAAGTGAGTGCTGGTACTTACTTATCTTCGGCGTCTACCACCCTCAAAAGCCAGACAAGATCAGGGTTGTCTTCGATTCCAGCGCTCAACATCACGGCATCTCCCTGAACGATGTGCGTGCTACTTACCGGCCCGGATCTGAACAACAGCTTGCTGGGAGTCTTGCTGCGCTCCCGAAGAGAAACAGTGGCTGTCATAGCGGACATCGAGCAGATGTTTCACAGCTTCGTCGTTCGAGAAGACAACAGAGATTTCTTGTGTTTCCTGTGGTTCAACAACAACGACCCCAACCGAGAGATTGCCGAGTATCGCATGAAAGTCCACGTATTTGGCAACTCACCATCCCCAGCTGTCGCCATCTATGGACTTCACCGAGCAGCAGAACACAGCTCCAGGGAACACGGAATGGATGCCAAGCACTTAGTGGAACGCGACTTCTACGTCGACGACGGCCTCGCTCTGGCTGGGTTGCGTCCCGAGGGGCAGCCGTGAGTAGAGGGAGGAGTCGTTGGCAGCTTGACTGGAGGTGGCCACTTGCTGTGTATTTAGCATAGCAGCACACTCAGCTGCTCCCTCAACCTGTAGTGCGATGGTAATTGCTCTGGACAGCAGCAGATCGTCTTTTTCCAGCAGGAGAGTCTCACGCACCTTTGCGTTGTTGGTGTGTTCGATTAGCTGGTCGCGAACCATCTCGTCCTGAAGCGCGCCAAACTTGCATGAGCTAGCTAGCCCTCGCAAATTAGCTACGTACTGCCGCACAGACTCACCAGGCAGTTGGTGTCGCTGACGGAATATAAATCGCCGAAGGAGGGCACTCTGTGGAGCAGCGAAATGGGTGCTCATAAGTCCCACAGCTTCGTCAAAGTTTGTGACGTTCCCCAGAGTCCCGAGCACACGATGACCCTCTGCTCCCAAGCAGTGTAGCAACAGAGCCGTCTTCCTAGCCTGGCTCACGTCGTCGAGCCCTGAGGCGATGATGTAATTTTCAAAACTATGTAGCCAGCGAGTCCATGGTACCGGAGGCTCGCCAGGTAACGCCAGGAAGGGGGCAGGTGGTGGGAGAGAGATATCAGCCATCCTCGTCGCCAATATTGTATTGAGAAATCACGTCAGGACACAGCGCTGTCGCTCGACACAACCTCTACGTTGCATTCTTTATTTAGACTGACACAGCATCACAGGCAGACCCGATCAAACAACCCAGAGCCCGCAGGCATCACCAAGCGATCCCAGCACAATAGAACAGCACCAAATCAAATGCAGCACTGTCGATGTGTGCAGACATAACAAGGGGCTTACCAGCGTTTCCCATTGGAAGTAACAACCCCTTTCAGCCCGCGATTTAGCAAACACCGTTCACATGTGTCGCACCGGGCATTCATGCAGCATAAGCCTCGGTTTGTAGCTAAGAGCCGTTCACAATGTGCTGCACGAGGCCTACCTACACATGTTGCTAGTGCTAGCTAACGGTAGCTAGTACAAGAAGTGAATCTCTTGTGCTGCTTAGCTACGGGTGCTTAATAGTGACGAGCATAATCGTTCAATAAACATTAGGCTCACATGCATCGAAACTGACGATATTAAATGATTCCAAGTAGAAAATTCAACAAGCCAACTAGCTAGATAGCATTTGCCTTGGCGTGGGACTGACAAGCTAGCATAAGCTAACGTGAGCTAGTGAAAATTCGCACACATTAAAATGACATCTGGATGTAACGTTATATGTATATAGACATCTCCGATATCGTTATGCAAGCAGGTGAGCGGCTAACGTTAAACCGGAATTAAGCAAGCGAGACTGTGTGGCTAGCTAGAATTAGCAGGCCCCGTTTATAGCAGCTAGCAGCAGGTCTGTCTTCTAACGTCAGCGTAGCCAATCGCTCGGTTGGTTGTCGGTGTGATAACGTGGCAATATTCGCTAACTTTTAAAAAAAAAAATATTCGCTAACTAACGTTAGCTAGCTTATGCTAGCTAGTCGTTTCCTAGCCAGGCTAGCTAGCTATGAACGTATAAACTGCCGTGCGATAACGTTATAATTAGCTTTAATCAGTCACTTAAAAATCACACCCGAGTGTGCCAAAATGTTACAAAAACATGTCGATATTCAATGTTTACTGGGGTTTTTCGCGCTTCGGCTCACTTCTTACCGAGAAATTGGCACTTGGCACAAGTTGGCCGTGAACTTGACTTCTCCTCAGGGCTCCAAGCAGTGAAAAGAAAAATGGCATAAAATCAAGAGATTTTGAGAACCAAAGTTTGGCTACGTCAGTAGTCACGTGACATACTGGATGGAAAAATAGTCTTTGGTTTTAAGTCAGTCAAATACATTGAACCAATGAGGCCCTGATTTCCATTGAATTAAAGTGAGTTTAATACATATATAGACCCAAAATATCATAAATACCATTATATCGGGTCCAATCAAATAAAAAACACGCTTTAATTGAATGGCAGCATATGATCACTTTTTACTGTGTGGATGCAAACAGTGAAACTTATGTAACCCCTTTTTCACTGGCGGGTGAAGTAATACTTGGAGTAGTATTGGTCGAGGATCAATGACCACACCGGGTTATAGAACTCAGGTTTAATCGTGGCTCAGTAGGCAGACGTAATAACCATACGTGGTAGTGGTGTAACCATAATAACAGTCCGGGTAGTACATAGCACCTATTGTAGTTCCAGTGGATATACATGGCGTTATATCACTACAACCAGCTGCACTGATGTTTGCTCGGGAGCTACAGACGCCTGTGGATCTGGTCTTTGGCAAGCCGCCAAACCCACCAGTACGAGTGCCGCCGGGCCAGGACTATGTAGACGCACTACAGGACCGGATGGAGGCTCCTCATCAGCTGGCTCCAGAAAATATGGCTTCTGCAGGGGAAAGGCAGAAGAGAGCCTATGATGTACGTTGCCACTGCAAAGAGTACCAGCAGGGGGACAACGTATGGGTGTATAACCCACGGCGAACGAAGGGACGGTCCCCAAAGCTGAACAGCAACTGGGAGGGGCCCTGCCTCATCCTGAAGAGGATCTCAGAGGTCATCTATAGAGTGAAGCTCCACAGCCGCCCTCGGATAGTCATCCTTCACCAAGATCGCCTCGCACCTTACTTAGTACAGACCAGGCTACCGGGGTCCAGGGAGGGGGTAAGGACACTGCTGGATCAAGCCAACCTCCCTGGATGTCAGCAAGGAGCTACCATTAGAGCACCTTGTTTTGGGCCAGGGAGGGGGCGGGGACACTGGGTTTACAGAGCTGGCCAGGAATGGAAACAGCGGTGACGTCGACGTCGACGGTGGGGGCTCAGACCCAGCGGATGCAGAGCCGCCCCCGTCATCCATCAGCAGCCCGCGGCAAGGAGCAGCCCGGGATGGGAGAGCTGCTCGGCGGAAGAAACCCTCATGGTGGATGGACCCATCCACATGGGATTCGGGTTAGGCCAACGGGACGTTGGTCTTTCAAGGAAGGAGGCAGTGTGGCGAATTCAACTAGAGTGTTCCTGCTCCAAGTTCATTTGCATGTTACCCACGATGCAACTGAAATGTCGATGTTTTGGTTATGTTGTGGGCTATTGAACACGTTAAAAACGGGCATATCTGTTACAGATAGCGGGGATGCGGTGCAAGGTGATGGGGACGTTACGAGAGAAGTTGATTAGACAACATGCTATTTCCCACCATGAGGGTAAAGAGTAGGCAAATAGATAAGGTCGCTTCTGTGGCCAAGAAAAGGATCAAGCTGAGACCAAAACGAATTTGTGACTGTTATGACCAGCTTGGCTTGCGGTCATTAAAAGCTTGCTTGTTAACTCTGAAAGGTTTGCTGAGAAGTCCATTATTTGACCACGTCAAAATATCATCATGTTGATTTTATGTCAACCCATTTGGCCCCGTTACACTGGGAGGAGCCATTACATATGAAGCCCCTGCCCCCCCCCCAAAAAAACAAACAAAAACAAAACAAAAATAAAAAATGATGTCAGTCATTTATTTGCGACTGTTGTGCGGACTGTGTGTGTTGAGCAGCGACCCCCGGTACACCCTTGTTACAGTCGTTTTTGCTGACCCGGAAGTTGTACTGTCAAGCAAGCGCCACAAACAACGCGCGCGGACAGCCTGGACACGGCAGCACTGGCACATCCTACAAGATTAATAAAGTGTGAGTATTAATCATATACGTTTTGATGCAAGCTGTGCCTTGCCCCTTTAAGGAGAGGGCTTAATGGGTATTGTGTGTGTGTGTGGGGGGGGGGGTGATGTAGACGCAGCCGTGTGTGTGTGTGTGTGTGTGTCTGTGTATTTTCTGTTTGTAGCCGCAGCCGCGGAGACTCTAGTTTGCCGACAGATAGGAAGGTAGCCACCGTTACCAGTGATGATTTGTATGCATCACGGGGAGGGGGGGAGGGAGGCTGCCGTGTGTTAAATGGGACTGCAGTGCAGGGCAGTGGCCGGCCCGTTCTCCACCGCAGAGTTGGTCCGGACTCTTTATGAAGTTGTTACCAGCTACGAGCCAGGCTAAGCTAAATAGACTAGCGAGACACCCACCAGAGGCTTCCAACTACGGTTCGGAGCCGCGACGCTGGAGAGGTAACAGTACTAGACGTGCTGCTGCACTAGACGTTTTGTTGTTTTGTTGTGTTAAGTTACAAGTAAAGCTGAGCGTCGCTGTGTAAGTTAGCTTTTACCTAATCAACGTTAGCCAACTTGCTAAGTAGGCTGTTGCTCTGCGTGCGCGTTTTCATTTTTGGGGTAGCATGCGGCGATAGCTTTTGTTAAAAAGCATGCTAATTTGCCCTGGGAATCAGTGGAGGCTGATGGAAGTGCCCCATTTGTATCTTAACTGTCATCTTCTTCTCTCTATAGACACTGTGGGACCTGAGCAGGACCCAAACAGACCTCACCTACGATGCAGTCCCAGGTAGACCAGTATAGTATGGTCTATAATAGCAGATCATGATCCAGCTCAAGGTTATTGTAGTTCACTAAAACTGAACTAAAACCAGGTGTGAAAAGAGAAGAAAAAAAAAACATTTCAGTTCACTGAAATAAAAATAAAACTTGACTTTAGAGGAGCAAGAAGAGGAAGCGAGTGAAGGCAGAGCCGAAGATCAAATGGTGGAAGTTGAAGAAGGAAAACTGTTGTGTGGAGTTCAGGCAGGGGTTAAGACAGGCACTGGGTGGATAGTGGAGAGTTGCCGGACGGCTGGGCAACCACTGCAGAAATAGTGAGGGAGACAGCTAGGAAGGTACTTGGTGTGTCGGCAGGACAGAGGAAGGAAGACAAGGAGACTTGGTGGTGGAGTGAGGAAGTACAGCAAAGTATACAGAAGAAGAGGTTGGCAAAGAAGAAATGGGATAGTCAGAGAGATGAAGAAAGTAGACAGGAGTACAAGAAGACACAGCTTAAAGCTAAGAGAGGTGGCAAAGGCAAAAGGCGTATGGTGAGTTGTATGACAGGTTAGACACTAAGGAAGGAGAAAAGGACTTGTACCGATTGGCTAGACAGAGGGACCGAGCTGCAAAGGATGTGCAGCAGCTTAGGGTGATGAAGGATAGAGATGGAAATGTGCTGACGAGCGAAGAGAGTGTGCTGAGAAGGTGGAAGGAGTACATTGGGGGGCTGATGAATGAAGAAAATGAGAGAGAGAGAGCAGGTTGGATGATGTGGGGATAGTGAATCAGGAAGTGCAGTGGATTAGCAAGGAGGACGTGAGGGCAGCTATGAAGAGGATGAAGAGTGGCAAGGCAGCTGGTCCTGATGACATACCTGTGGAGGCATGGAGATGTTTAGGAGAGATGGCAGTGGGGTTTTTAACTAGAATGTTTAACTCAATCTTGGAAAGGGAGAGGATGCCTGAGGAGTGGAGAAGAAGCATACCGGTACCGATTTTCAAGAACCAGGGCGATGTGCAGAACTGTAGCAACTACAGAGGTATAAAGTTGATCAGCCACAGCATGAAGATTTGGGAAAGAGTAATCGAAGCTAGGTTAAGAGGAGGAGAGGTGACGATTAGCGAGCGGCAGTATGGTTTCATGCCACGAAAGAGCACCACAGATGCGATGTTTGCTTTGAGAGTGTTGATGGAGAAGTATAGAGAAGGCCAGAAGGAGCTACATTGTGTCTTTGTAGATTTAGAGAACGCATAAGCCAGGGTGCCGAGAGAGGAGATGTGGTATTGTATGAGGAAGCCGGGAGTTGCCGAGAAGTATGTAGGAGTGGTGCAGGATATGCACGTGGAAGTGTGACAGTGGCGAGGTGACAGATGGGTTCAAGGTGGAGGTGGGATTACATCAAGGATCGGCTCTGAGCCCCTTCTTGTTTGCAATGGTGATGGACAGGTTGACGGATGAGATCAGGCAGGAGTCTCCATGGACGATGATGTTCGCGGATGACATTGTGATCTGTAGCGAGAGTAGGGTGCAGGTGGAGGAGAGCCTGGAGATGTGGAGGTATGCACTGGAGAGAAGAGGAATGAAAGTCAGTAGGAGCAAGACGGAATACCTGTGTGTGAAAGAGAGGGAAGACAGTGGAATGGTCAGGAGTGGAGGTGACGAAGGCATATGACTTTAAATACTTGGGGTCAACAGTCCAAAGTAACGGGGAGTGCAGGAGAGAGGTGAAGAAGAGAGTGCAGGTAGGGCAGAGAAGAGTGTCAGGAGTGATTTGCGACAGAAGGGTGCCAGCAAGAGTTAAAGGGAAGGTTTACAAGATGGTTGTGAGACCAGCTACGTTGTATGGTTTGGAGACAGTGGCACTGACGAAAAGACAGCAGGAGGCGGAGCTGGAGGTGGCAGAGTTGAAGACGCTAAGGTTTTCACTGGGAGTGACGAAGATGCACAGGATTAGGCACGATTATATTAGAGGGACCGCTCAAGTTGGACGGTTTGGAGACAAAGCAAGAGAGGCAAGATTGAGATGGCTTGGACATGTGTGGAGGAGAGATGCTGAGTATACTGGGAGAAGGATGCCGATTATGGAGCTGCCAGGGAAGAGAAGAAGAGGAAGGCCAAAGAGGAGGTTTATGGATGTGGTGAGGGAAGACATGCAGGTGGCTGGTGTGACAGAGGAAGACGCAGAAGACAGGAAGAAATGGAAACGGATGATCCGCTGTGGCGACCCCTAACGGGAGCAGCCGAAAGTAGTAGATCTATGTCATATGTACATTATTTACAATTAGTTCATAAGTCATTCATAATTCATGTGTGATTTCGTCATTCCTAGGTTATGTGCAGCTATTTACATGCAGTTATGTAGCCTACAATTATTATTTACATGCAGTCATGTGCAGTTATTTACATATGTTATGTAGTTATGTCATAGACATGTGATAACATTTTATAATTTATGCAATGTTTATTGAAACATTCTTTCTCTGTATTGCCCCCCTATACAGTTTTACAAAAAGGTTTGAATTCTCAAAGTTCTTCAGTAAAGTTCCTCAACTTGGACTGGGACTCTGTATTTCTTTGGGATTCTTCATGTTGGCTATCTGTCCGCCTGTCTATACATGGACACAAATACGTAGGACAGAATAGGCGGTCTTCTCGTTCCCCCCCGCCATTTAAAGAAAAAAAATTGTGTGTCTTTTTCTATCTTATCCCTCAAGGGTTAAAACCTCAACTAGGGCTTCTTGTTACCTTTCCAGGGTTCAAGTCACAACTAGGGTTACCTGGCAGAATTCGGGTTTAAGGTTAAGATTGGGGTTAAGCCAGGGGAAAGGGTACCCCCCCATCCGGCCACTCGTCAGGCGCTGGCATAATAGGTGTACGTTATGTACAGTAGATTGGATGATTGTATGACCGCCTGGCCAGCAGGTGGAGCCATGGAGGCACCAATCTCAGTAATATGAGGCGCATAGATGACGTCATCATGCAGCGCAGGCGATTCTGAACGGTGGAAATAAACGAAGCACATGGTTGCATGGAGTTGAGCTCCCGAAAAATACAAGAGTTAATTAAATGCGATAAAGTGGAAACGGTTAATTTAAATGCGATAAAGTGGAAACGTTGTAGAACCAGCATCATCACAGCTCAGTACTGCACGTGTACAGCACGTGTACAGCCAGTGTATGGTCCCACAGCTGTGGTCAGCATCACGTCATTCAGCACGCTGTTGTTCAGCAAGCTGTGTGTACAGCTAGCCGTGTATCAGTCAACCAAACGACCAGCTTATGTTAGCTCATGTACAGTTTGGAAACAGCTAATGTTATCTTGTGTACAGGAGGAAATACATTGTCAACGAACATTTGTGTCATCTCGTCATTTATGGGTGGCGTTCACAACGCCGCTAAATCTCAACAATTGCGACAGATAGTAAATCTGTGTCAGTCCAAACGTTTGTAGTTCAAACGTTTACAATAGGTTAGAAATTAAAATCCGCATTCCCAAATAAATTGGAATTAACCTTGTACACTGTCCATCAACAAGATGTTTAGATGGCGGCCACCTTCTTCAAGCGAGGGCTTAGACTTTTCACGACCGGGCGGCATCTCGGTGGCCTTCTAAGGCTCGTAAAAATCAAATTAACAATCGAAAAAATAGCCAACATTAATCCAACTCACCGAACAGCGGGCGACGTAGCTCTGTGCCGGACTCCGTCGAAAAGAGAGAATGAGGCTCCGCCTCTAAATATATACTGGGAAATATGACACCACTTCCGGTAGATGTCACGCTCTCCGGAAAAGGCGGCCCCCCACGCCGTTGTCACGGGAAACGTGACGCGACATCCGGCAAACGCGCGCCCTCCCCATAGACGGAAAAAAACAGAAAGGGGGAGAAAAAAAGAAAAAAAAAGACAAAAGGGGACAGTGTGTTTTTTCCAGAGACGGGTTCGGGTTAGAGTTATAGGACCGTGTGTCCGAGGAAAGTGACGTGTTGTTGACAAAATTGGAGTTTGGAGAGAGTAGCTTGGTGACCTTCTTGGGCCAGACGGCGTAAGAGAGAGACCGAGTCACGGCTGCACTGCGTTGTGGTGGGGGCACAAAGCAGGAGGTCGTCGACATACTGCCAAAGGGTTGAGCCACGCGACAGCGTAAGTGTGCTAAGGCCGTCTCGAAGCGCCCCGTTGTAGATCGTGGGGCTTTCACAATAGCCCTGACACAGCCTTGTCCATGTGTAAGGCCGACCGTCAAATAGGAACTCAAACCAGAACTGGCCGTCAGGATGAACAGGGACGCTGAAGAAAGCGTTGGCAAGGTCCACAACGGTAAACCGCCGTGCAGAAGGGGGAACCTGAGAAATAAGGGTGTAGGGATTGGGGACGCAGGGCGTGCGGGCCCTGACAGCTGCATTTACTGCCTGAAGGTCTTGAACGAACCTCCATTCAGTGGGCATATCTTCTTCACGGGGAAGATGGGAAAACCGGGGAGGTGGGGCAAGGGACAATTATGCCCTTGACACGCAAGCCATTGAATACAGGGCAGATGCCATTAACCGCTTCCGGTTTCAAAGGGTACTGAGGTTGGTGGGGACGGAAGTCGGATTTCGGGGTAATGATGACGGGCTCACAATTACGTATGAGACCTACATCCTATTTCCCGTCAGCCCAAAGATGGGAGGGGATGTTGTGAAGCTGCGGAGCAAGTGCAGTGTGTGTGTGTGTGTGTGTGTGTATGGGCCTCAGTCACTGACGGTGAGGGGGCGGAAAGAGCCAACATTCGTGGCGTCACCGCAACGGTGGCGCTGACGTCTACCCGGTATAATTTTAGTGAGGGGGATCAGTCGCGTGAAGAGTCGGCGGGAAGCCAATCTGACGCCAGAGAAGCTTGTCGCACGAGTGGACCCGTATCTGTCCACTGGGAACCCCGTGGTTTTACCAAGGAGACGTGCGGGACCGAGTCATCAACCGAAAACAACGCAGTTTGGTCGTTGTCTAATGTACACGTGACATGAGCGGTGCAGTGTAGGTTGTCCGCTGTCATGTAGGTCGATGCGTCCCCTGTTGTGGTGTGTGAGCAAGGGAGCAGAGCCACTGTGTGTATTGGGAGGCGGTAGGAGCCCACATGTAGACCCGTAGAGGGAGGGCGGGGTTATGTGTATGCAAAAAAATATTCGCTGCTTGTAACGAAGTGATGTACAGCCCTGATGAGGTGGAAACAACAGAGATGCCCAGTTGGATCATGCCATCTCTATCCAGCAAATTAAATGGGCAGTTATCAGAAATTAAAACAGGCAACTTTGTTGATGAGCTGTCATCCAGGCAAACAAGCGCACAGGAACGGATAATGGCTCCGTGACACACGTACCACTCGTAACAGTGGAGAGGACTGTTTGGCCGCTCCGTGTTAACCGTGGCTGGCCGATAGGCGGTTCTCACCACCGTCCGTGTGGCTCCCGTGTCTAACAAGAAAGGCAGCTCAGCATTTGCAAGATGCAAGGTTATCATTGGCAGTTTTCGGAAAGCCAGCTCATGAGATACATACTGTCCAACTGGGGAAGCTAACAGCAAAGCAGAGTCTTCATTGCAAATCAGTGTATTTGTTTGTGTCTGTGCATTCATACGACCTGATGATGTGGCAGCAGATGTGTCCAGGACCCCCTCCTCCTCCTCCCGTGTCGCCTGTCAGTCCGAACCCCGGTATGAGCCTCCCCGTGGGGCCCACTGGTTGTGAGGTCCGTTGTTCCATCCTCGGCCTCTTCCGCGCCTTTGGTTGATGCCCTTGACGGAGTGGACAGTCTTCAGCCCAGTGACCGGGCTTGCCACATGTGAAGCAGCAGTCGTCACCCGGTTGGGGGCCGCTGGGCTGGGCGTGTTGTCACGGGTTCTGACATCGTGAACGGTCCCCGGGTCTGTCCTGTTGCACAAGTTAGTAGGGTGAAGGAAGCCACTGCGGCACCATGGAGGAGAGAGAGAGAGGTGCGATGTTTGTCCTGAGCCTGCCTTGCCTTCTGTTCTTCTTCCTTTTTCTGCATTTGATCGTGGGCATGATCAGCATGTCTCAGCAAGTCTTCCAGTCGTCTCTTTCCGTATCCTACGCAGTGTGTTTCTATGGCTTTCCTAACTCCGTCCTGCAGGCCGGCCAGGAAATGTTTGCAGAGGTGAGTGTTGTGGTTACACCGCCCCGAGCTGCCTCCCCGGCACGTTCAAGCCACTCCCCCAGCTCGGACGTGCCGGAAACATCCGAGCGCTCGGCTCGCGCTCTGAGGAGACGAGCGCTGCACTGCACCAGGTGTTTGCCATCATCCATCAGGCACACCTGTGGCAATCAGGCAGCCTTCTACAAGAAGCCTCCCAGAACGTCTCTCTGTGCTTCGACGTACTGAACCCTGCGGTAAAGTTCTGACAAGCCCTCCAGCGTTCCTTGCATTCTGTTTATTCCCCAGTGTCTTATCTTCGTGTCTCTGTTTCCTCCCAAGACTCTCCCTCCGCGATTTCCACGGCTCCCCGCGTCTCCCTCGTCCCCAGCGACCTTCACGTTTTCTCCCCGGACCTCTCCTGCGATCTCCCCCCTTGTCCCTCTATCTGGACCCCCTCCCTTCGGACTCGACTTCCCGGATCTCGGACCTGGACTTTCTCGGACAACCCCTCTTGGATCACGGACTGGACTTTCTTGCCAGGTGCACGCACATTTTTTCAACACCTCCTGGTCATTGACATACCGCACCACACATAGGCTAAAAACACTCACGCATAGTTATACACGCAAACCACGGGGCACCACACATAGTTTATTCACACATCCCACTAACAGAACGCCTTTTTCACCATACATTTCCCTCCCACAATAAAACCCCCCTTTGTAGATTTAGAAGTCATCTCGTGTCTGTCTGTCTTGGGTTTCGCCACACGGATCAGGTTCTGGTGCGCGAGCACAACAGAACGTCGGAGCCATTATGGACCCAGGCAAACCCAAGGAGCGGACGGTCCCTGTGACGCCCCAGAGCCCCGTCCCCCTAGAGGCAGTAGTAAGAAGTCACAGTTGCCAACTTGCCTCTCTCCGCTCAGAGCTTACTACTGCCTTCACCCGTGTCACCGGAGAGGTCAGCGATCTTCAGTCCGGCTCCCAGGCCGCGACGAGCGCGTTAGATGCCCTCACCGCGCAGATCGCTGCACTCTCCACAGCGGTCTCCAGGATGAGTGACCACCCTGCCCTGGCCTCGGTCTCTGCCCCCAGCTCGGCCTTCGGTTTCCCCGTTCCTGGTCCCGACGTTCCCCCTCCTCCGAGTCAACCCCCACTGGACCCCCGGTGTGAGCCTAACCTCCCCTGCCCGAAGGCCTTCGGTGGGGAGTTCGAGCTGTGCAGGGGTTTCCTTGGTCAGTGTGAGCTCCTGTTCAAACACCAGCCAGCCAGGTATAGGACAGGAGAGACCAAGGTAGCCCTTGTCATGTCCCTCCTCACCGGCAAAGCCCTCAGCTGGGCCATAGCGGCGGTAGGCCATACCGAGCAGCTCGCCTCGGACTATTGTGCCTTCCGCCGCGAGTTCAATCTGGTGTTCGACCACCCAGCTGACGGGCAGGACGCTGCCGGCCGCCTCCATTCCATCCAACAGGGAGCCAGGTCGGTGGCAGATTATTCCTTGGAGGTAAGGATACTCGCGGCAGACAGTGGGTGGGATGACACTGCGCTCAAGAGCGCGTACAGGAGGGGGCTGAGCGACCCCATCAAAGATCTCATCGTTCGGGACCGCCCTGCCTCCTTCAACGAGCTCGTCACCCTCGCCCTCCAGATGGACGAACGGCTGCGGGAGCGGCACCAGGAACGCGCCCCGCGCGCTGGCCCCTCCCATAGACCAACCCCCGTCCGTTCTACCGGTGCCTTCCCTGGGTCAGCGTCCCGTGGGCTCTCTCCACCCTCACACTCCCCCTCGCAACCCTGGGTGGCTTCTGGATCCAGGCCGGAGGAGGAGCCCATGCAGTTGGGTCGGTCACGGCTCCCGCTGGAGGTTAGGGAGCAGAGGATGCGTGGCCACCTCTGCCTCTACTGCGGGAGGTCGGGCCACTACATCAAGGCCTGCCCGACTCGCCCAAAAAGACCCGGCTCACTAGTGAAGGGTGTCCTAGTGAGCCTGACGACCCTTCCTCAGCCCCAGGGTTCACATTAATTTAGAACATGCAACTTATTTGGTGATATTTCTGAATTAAGTTTACTGCCCATCTTTCTCCCTCACCCCACATTCCCTCCATTCCCTCCCTCTATTCCCTCCCTCCATTCCCTCCCCCCTCCATTCCCCCCCTCCATTCCTCCCTCCATTCCCCCCTCCATTCCCTCCCCCCTCCATTCCCCCCTCCCTCCATTCCCTCCCCCCTCCATTCCCCCCTCCATTTCCCCCTCTATCCCCCCCTCCACTCCCTCCCCCCTCCATCCCCCCTCCATCCCCCCTCCATTCCCTCCCCCCTCCATTCCCTCCCCCCTCCCTCTCCCCCTCCATTCCCTCCCCCCTCCATTCCCCCCTCCATTCCCTCCCCCCTCCATTCCCTCCCTCCATTACCCCCTCCATCCCCCCCTCCATTCCCTCCCCCCTCCATTCCCCCCTCCATTCCCCCCCTCCATTCCCCCCTCCATTCCTCCCTCCATCCCCCCCTCCATTCCCCCCTCCATTCCTCCCTCCATCCCCCCTCCATTCCCCCCTCCAATCCCTCCCCCCTCCATCCCCCCATCCATCCCTCCCTCCATTCCCTCCCCCCTCCATTCCCTCCCCCCTCTATTCCCCCCTCCATTCCCTCCTCCTTCCATTCCCCCCTCCATTCCCCCCTCCATTCCTCCCTCCATTCCCTCCCCCCTCCATCCCCCCCTCCATTCCTCCCTCCATCCCCCCCTCCATTCCCTCCCCCCTCCATCCCCCCCTCCATTCCCTCCCCCCTCCATCCCCCCCTCCATTTCCCCCCTCCATTACCCCCTCCATTCCCCCCCTCCATTCCCCCCTCCATCCCCCCCTCCATTCCCTCCCCCCTCTATTCCCCCCTCCATTCCCTCCTCCTTCCATTCCCCCCTCCATTCCCCCCTCCATTCCTCCCTGCATCCCCCCCTCCATTCCCTCCCCCCTCCATCCCCCCCTCCATTCCTCCCTCCATCCCCCCCTCCATTCCCCCCTCCATTCCCTCCCCCCTCCATTCCCCCCTCCATCCACCCCTCCATTCCCTCCCCCCTCCATCACCCCCCTCCATTCCCCCCCTCCATTACCCCCTCCATCACCCCCCTCCATTCCCCCCCTCCATTCCTCCCTCCTTCCCCCCCTCCATTCCCCCCTCCATCCCTCCCTCCATTCCCTCCCCCCTCCATTCCCTCCCCCCTCCATCCCCCCCTCCATCCCTCCCCCCTCCATCCCCCCCTCCATTCCCTCCCCCCTCTATTCCCCCCTCCATTCCCTCCTCCATTCCCCCCTCCATTCCCCCCTCCATTCCTCCCTCCATCCCCCCCTCCATTCCCTCCCCCCTCCATCCCCCCCTCCATTCCTCCCTCCATTCCTCCCTCCATCCCCCCCTCCATTCCCCCTTCCATTCCTCCCTCCATCCCCCCCTCCATCCCCCCTCCATTCCCCCCTCCATTCCCTCCCTCCATTCCTCCCTCCATCCCCCCCTCCATTCCCTCCCCCCTCCATTCCCCCCTCCATCCCCCCTCCATTCCCCCCTCCATTCCTCCCTCCATCCCCCCCTCCATTCCCTCCCCCCTCCATTCCTCCCTCCATCCCCCCCTCCATTCCCCCCTCCATCCCCCCCTCCATTCCCTCCTCCTTCCATTCCCCCCTCCATTCCTCCCTCCATCCGCCCCCTCCATTCCCCCCTCCATTCCCTCCCTCCATTCCTCCCTCCATCACCCCCTCCATTCCCTCCTGGATTTGACAAAAAGAAGCCGTATGAAAACTGGAAAAATTAAGTGGAAATATGGAGACGGGTGACGAACTTGGACTAGAAAAAGCAAGCGTTGGCTGTGGCTCTATCGTTGACAGGTAGAGCGAGGGATACTGCTTTAGGAATAAATGTGGATGATCTAAATAAGGATGATGGAATGACCACTTTGATTGGGGAACTTGACAAGATTTTTTTGAGAGAAGAGAAGGACCGGGCTTACGAAGCCTATTCTGAGTTTGATCGAATATCGAGGGAAAATGGCGTCTCGATGGTGGACTTTATTGTTGATTTTGAACAGAAATACAACAGGATCTGTAAATTCGAGATGGTTCTGCCCGACGCTGTTTTGGCGTTTAAACTACTGGATACAGCAAGTCTTGATGTGAAAGACAAGCAACTGGCATTGACTGCATGTGGTAAGCACACTTTTGATTATATGAAGTCAGCACTGAAACGCATATTCGGAGAAAAACATGAGCAGAAGGCGGGAGCCATTAACGTGAGTCAGGATGCAGCCTACTACACAGATCAAAGAAAACCGCACCCACGAACCCAAAGTGTGCAAGCTAGAGGACCACTCGCAGGCACAAATCCACTTGACAAGTACGGAAGACGAACAAAGTGTGGGATTTGTGAAAGCACATTCCACTGGGTGAAAGATTGCCCACATAAGAAAGAACACGTAAAGATAACAGAAGAAAATAAATGCACAGAAGAACCTGATGAGTGTAATATAACGCTGTTTTCTAAGGAATCGGATACGGAAATATTCATGGTTGAGGCTCTGGGATCAGCTGTCATTGACACGGCATGCACAAGGACTGTCTGTGGTGAAAAATGGCTGAATAACTATGTAGGGGGACTAAATGAGAAAGAAGTACAGAAAATAGTTAACACAGAGAGTAGCAAGCCTTTCAAGTTTGGGGATGGGCGAGTTGTACATTCGACAAAAAAGGTCAAGATACCAGCCAAGATAGGAGAAACAAAATGCTGTAGACACAGAAGTGGTCCCATCTGACATCCCTTTACTGCTGAGTAAAACGTCGCTAAAGAGAGCAGGAGCTGTGCTGAACTTGGAGAACGATACAGCAATAATGTTTCGGCAACCGATAGCTCTGAAGATGACCTCCTTAGGATACTACTGTCTGAACATAATGGATAATGAGTCACCATGCGATACATATGAGAATGTGGTCCTGGCCATCACAGAGAATATGACTAAGGAACAAAAACACAAAGCTTTACTGAAACTTCACAAGCAATTCGGACATGCATCAGTTGACAAACTGAAGAAGCTGCTGATAAGTGCTGGAAACTCTGATAACGAGAGCACTGCTATTCTAGAGGAGATAGTAGGAAAATGTGAGATTTGTCTTAAGTACAGCAAGCCTAAGCCTAAGCCCAAGCCTGCTGTTGGGTCTGCCCATGGCCTCCCGATACAATGAGACTGTGGCAGTAGATTTACATGAGCTAGAACCGAATGTGTGGTACCTGCACATTATCGATCACTTCACACGCTTCAGTGCGGGTGGCATTGTGACCTCAAAGAAACCAAGTGTGATAGTGAAATGCTTTGGACATTCCTGGATCAGTGTCCATGGTCCACCGGAGCGTCTCTTCAGCGACAACGGTGGCGAGTTAAACAACGAGGAAATAAGAGACATGGCAGAGAACTTCAACATCGAGATAAAGACGACTGCTGGCTATAGTCCATGGAGCAATGGCTTGCTGGAACGCCATAACCAAATGCTCAGAGATAATACTGAAGGTAAAACTTGACAACGGAGTTGACTGGAAAACTGCACTGGATTGGGCACTCATGGCAAAGAACACAGTGCAGAACGTACATGGCTTCAGCCCACATCAGCTGGTGTTTGGACAGAATCCGAACCTTCCCTCTGTGTTAGTGGATCAGCCACCTGCTTTGGAGGGAACTACTATGAGTGCATGGGTGGGACAGCACATAACAGCATTACATGCAGTAAGGAAAGCTTTCATAGAGGCAGAGTGCTCAGAGAGAATCAGAAGAGCTCTACGAAAGCAACTTCGTCAAACAGATGAGAAGTATGAAACTGGGGACAAGGTGTTCTACAAAAGGACAGACTGTGTTGAGTGGAAAGGTCCTGGAGTCGTGATACGACAAGATGGGGTGGTGATCTTTGTACAACATGGTGGGACCTATGTCAGGGTTCATCATTCTAGGTTGCAGAAGGTTGATAAGAGTGAAGTAGGTGCTAGTGAGGGTCTAGAGCACCCTGGGGAGAATGTTACTGAGGGCAATATGAAAGTACCTGTTACTGATAGTGATGTGGATGTTGATAACAATGACAGTGGGAACATACCTGGTACTGATTGTGACATAGATGTTGATATGAACAATGACGGTGAGGCTGGGGGTGTTACAGACAATGATACAGATGTCACTGAGGGTAACAATCATAAGGATAATCAACAGACAGGCATAAGGGTAGCAGCCTCCCTAGGGCTGAAAACAGGTCAAACAATCAGCTTTGTGGATAATGTAACAGATGCGTCTCACAGAGCTAAAGTGATGGGACGAGCAGGAAAGGCTACAGGAAATAACAGAAACTGGTACTGCCTACAGTACTTAGAACTATCTGACATCGCTGGTACTATGGGGTCAGCTGATCTTACTAAGGTAGACAATCTTCAGGTTAATCCACTGGATAGTGTAGAACTATGCTCTGATATGCAGGAAAATGATGTATTAGTCACAGGTGGTGTTTCATTTGATAAGGCTAAACTAGATGAAATAAGTAGCTGGAAGAATGATGGGGTGTTTGAGAAGGTAAAAGATATGGGTCAAAGGCATGTGTCCACTAGACGGGTGTGCACACTGAAAGAAACCCCTGATGGTGTAATACCCAAAGCGCGTCTTGTGGCTAGAGGTTTTGAAGAATTCAACACTAAAGATCTATAGAAGGACTCACCTACATGCTCATCAGAGTCCCTCAGACTACTCATGTCAGGTCTATGTCAGAATAAGTGGCATCAAATAACTTATCCAGAACAAAAGGATTCATCGTATTCTGTGGTCAGCTACAAAAGAACAGCTGGCAGACTGTCTGACCAAAAAGGGAGCCTCTTCCCTGGTATTACTTAAGGCACTGAATAATGGACAATGGAAGCTAGATGACTGAGTCTGACTGTTGATAACTGAGCATGAGCTCATTAAAAATTAATAATTAAAAATTATTGTTGCATACATTGATGCAACTGAGTTGCAACCTGTTGTTGTTTCTACTTGTTTCTGTTCTGTGTAAATGTGTATGAGTTGTCTGTTGTCAGCATATACATTAAGTTTTGCTAATGTTGTCACTTATTGCAAAGCAGTCCCTTCTCCCGTGGTTTTATTCATGATGTCATCAGCGATTAGTCAATGTCGACTTGACTTTCATCACAAAACAGCTGACTTCAAAAACTCTTAAGTCATACAACCCCTAACACACACACAAAGTTGCACACACAAACATGCCCATCCATCCATCCATCCTTTCCCCCACCTACCTTAGCGTCATGCTCCTGCAGGTGTGTTCCACTGGCGTGCAGGTAGTTAAAGAGGTCCTCAGAGGGCAGTGGTCTCTCCAGCATCAGGATCAACTCTTGCTCCACTTCAAACCTTTCATGCAGGGTCACTGCTGCACTCTTCCCCATCACTCCTGGGTGACCTGCAAGCAGCAGAAGCCCCAGTTCCAGGGGAAACCCAAACTTTTACCCATCTCGAGTCTGACAGAGACAAAGAGTTACAATGAGGTGGCTGAGAACAGCCTCAGGTTAAGGATTTTAACACAACCTAGTCAACGTACCTTTATACAGGGTATCTGCAGGTTTCAGTAAGTTAAATTTAAGACTTTTTAAGACCATTTTAATGCCACTTGGAATGGAATTTAAGACCAAGATCTACAACAAAATATAAACATATGGTTGGTAAGACCTAACGCCCAACAGCTGCCTGCTGGTAGCAGAAGCCGTGGGTCAACCACAGGAATCGATTTTAAGCAATATTTCTTTAAAGAATGAAATGAGCAGATTAAGACACAGATTAATTGGAACATATTCATTCAATAAACGAGACTTGTCTTGATATGGTGCTACTGAACACACACCCGTCACTCATGGCATGAGCTTCAGTTCTGTGGCCTTACTCTCCAACTCTGCCTCAGCTTGTTTCAGCTCGCTCATTTTTTCTTTGTATCTCTTCCTGAGGATGTTGGACTTTGTGATGAGCTGAGCCATCAAGGTGCCGGACTTGCCCTCTGCTTGCTCAGCAAACTTGTCCGCATCCTTCTCCAGGCTGTCAGATACCTCCAGCAGAGTTTTATTTTCTTTTTTTTTAAGCTCAGCTATGTGGTCCTCTGCAACTTTTCTCTTCTGCCCTTGTGCAGTGCTTTGCCTCTTCCTCTTCTCCAGGTCAAGATTTTCTCTTTATTTTGACCTTGCTGATCCCACAGAGATCAGCAGCTCCTTAGTGAGAGGGACCTTGACAACCCCCACAGATGGCAACATAGTCACAGGCCAGTCTCTGGGCAATTACAGTGTCCTCCTGCAAGTTAACGATCTCCACCTCCTTGTTAATGGAGAAGCTCCTCTCGACTGTTGCCTGTCCATGGGACAAGAGTAGAAGTTTCTGACAAAACTCCCAGAGCTCAGGGTAGGGTTGGCTGAGCAAGCCATGCAGAAACACATCAAGCCTCGTTTCTGTGGGCTGGAAGGACAGGAAGTGCTCGCTTTTAGCCTCAACAGATAGGAAGTTCCCAAACTGTTGGGTAATAACATCACCTGTAACAAAACAGATGAAAGGAAATAAGTGAAATATTATTTAGATGATTAATCATGATATTAAATCAGACAGGCTTATATCAGTTAATACTCTGTACTTTTGGTAATAATCAGGAACAACATTTCCAGAGCTATTCTATTAAACTATTCCTACCAGCAGAGACACCTCCTGACAACTGCTCGTCTTGCAGAAACTTCTGCACAAGTCTGCTCATTCTTCCCTGGCACCAGTCTGGGTTGGAGTACATGATAGTGGGGTCCAAACACGCCATCCGTCTCACGGTGGGGTATTTCAGGGGGCTCTTGTCTTGGACTTTCTTTAGGATATTTGACATACCCTTCACGCAGTCCTTCCTAAACTCGAGGGCAGTGAGCTCTCCTAAGCAGCTCTTTCTCTGCAGTTCCTGACAGATGGGTAATGGATTGTAAATAGAGCTGAATGACCTAACAATATTGCCTAGGTCTGTATATAATTTGATAGAAAGTAATACATCTAAATGATCAAACTACCTTCAGGGCTGCCTCAGCACCCAAGCCCGTCAACTTCCTTCAGGCGGACCCAGTTCTTCTGGTCAGCGACATCCAGTCTGACCAGCTGCAGTGGAGTGATGTCCTGGAGAAGCTTCCTCTTGGCAAAACGCCTCAGTAAACTCTGTCAACAGGAAAACTCTGTAAAGCAAATCCCCCTATAACCACATTCATCACTGAAAAAATGCTATGTTGTTATTACTTTAAAATGATCTCTATCATCACTTCTATCAAAAGCATCACATCATCAAGAGTATAATGAGCGATAAGAGTTGAAATCAACGAGCAATATCAACCTATGCAGTGCTAGAATATAAATAATTAGATTACCTTGTACAACTCAGCCAAGTCTTTGAAGAGGAATGGCATCACTGGCTCGTCGGTCTGGTACTTTGTCAAAAAGGGACTGAAGGCCCTCGAGATAGCCATGATGAACTGCAGTTTGGCCAAGATGAGCGGATCTTGCTGAGCTGCTTCTATGGTATCAAATGAGCCTGTTCCGGGATTTGGAAGCTTCTTGGTTCTCACCGCATCCGCATACTTCACCACTTCTACAGCTCTCTCCACAACCGGCAGGTTCTCAATCCACCAGTGGCCACAGAATGGTAACGGGAAGACCGAGGATTTGGTGAGAGCAGTGAAATCCTCTCTCCTAGCTGGCACATTGTGGAAAAGAATGTGCATGGCCCTCACCACCTTCTCCTGCTGCCACATGGAGAAGCCGCATTTGAATGCGTTATGTAGGGTGTGGAGGCCACAGCTACCCACAACAACCAGCTGGGCACCACCATACTGCTCAGCGTGCTCTTGCTGCAGAAGCTCAAAGAACTTCCAGTTCACATTGGGTCCATCCATGGAGATGGACACCAGGCTCCTGAGGTTCAGCTGCTCCACACACTCCTGAGAATAACATGAATATATACGATAAGCTTACCAATGGTTCGATGTAAAACATTGCTGTCTACATATCACTCAAACAGTTCACATTTAAATTAGCTAGCCTACACAGCATCATCATAATATTATAATAAAATGATGGCTAATATTGAATTACATTTCTAACATTTCAAGCAGCCAAGTCTACTCTTCTGACAAAAATGAGGCAACAAAAGATATTGAATGCTAATGGCATCTTTGTTAGCTTTCCCTAGGGTACTATTATTGAATACATCATGACATTGCCATAATCAACTAATCTGAAAATGAATGTAACGGTAACAATGAGTCAACATTTCTTAACAAATAATATCTAACATTAGCTAACAATAATTCAATAAATCCACGTATTACTCACTTTAAAATGTTGGCCGCTCCGTGTTAACCATGGCCGGCCGATAGGCGGTTCTCACCACCGTTCGTGTGGCTCCCGTGTCTAACAAGAAAGGCAGCTCAGCATTTGCAAGACGCAAGGTTATCATTGGCAGTTTTCGGAAAGCTAGCTCATGAGATACATACTGTCCAACTGGGGAAGCTAACAGCAAAGCAGAGTCTTCATTGCAAATCAGTGTATTTAGTTGTGTCTGTGCATTCATACGACCTGATGTGGCAGCAGATGTGTCCAGGACCCCCTCCTCCTCCTCCCGTGTCGCCTGTCAGTCCGAACTCCGGTATGAGCCTCCCCATGGGGCCCACTGGTTGTGAGGTCCGTTGCTCCATCCTCGGGCTCTTCCGCGCCTTTGGTTGATGCCCTTGACGGAGTGGACAGTCTTCAGCCCAGTGACCGGGCTGGCCACATGTGAAGCAGCAGTCGTCACCCGGTTGGGGGCCGCTGGGCTGGGCGTGTTGTCACGGGTTCTGACATCGTGAACGGTCCCCGGGTCTGTCCTGTTGCACAGGTTAGTAGGGTGAAGGAAGCCGCTGCGGCACCATGGAGGAGAGAGAGAGAGGTGCGATGTTTGTCCTGAGCCTGCCTTGCCTTCTGTTCTTCTTCCTTTTTCTGCATTTGATCGTGGGCATGATCAGCATGTCTCAGCAAGTCTTCCAGTCGTCTCTTTCCGTATCCTACGCAGTGTGTTTCTATGACTTTCCTAACTCCGTCCTGCAGGCCGGCCAGGAAATGTTTGCAGAGGTGAGTGTTGTGGTTACACCGCCCCGAGCTGCCTCCCCGACACGTTCAAGCCACTCCCCCAGCTCGGACGTGCCGGAAACATCCGAGCGCTCGGCTCGCGCTCTGAGGAGACGAGCGCTGCACTGCACCAGGTGTTTGCCATCATCCATCAGGCACACCTGTGGAAATCAGGCAGCCTTCTACAAGAAGCCTCCCAGAACGTCTCTCTGTGCTTCGACGTACTGAACCCTGAGGTAAAGTTCTGACAAGCCCTCCAGCGTTCCTTGCATTCTGTTTATTCCCCAGTGTCTTATCTTCGTGTCTCTGTTTCCTCCCAAGACTCTCCCACCGCGATTTCCGCATCTCCCTCGTCCCCAGCGACCTTCACGTTTTCTCCCCGGACCTCTCCTGCGATCTCCCCCCTTGTCCCTCTATCTGGACCCCTCCCTTCGGACTCGACTTCCCGGATCTCGGACCTGGACTTTCTCGGACAACCCCTCTTGGATCACGGACTGGACTTTCTTGCCAGGTGCACGCACATTTTTTCAACACCTCCTGGTCATTTACATACCACACCACACATAGGCTAAAAACACTCACGCATAGTTATACACGCAAACCACGGGACACCACACATAGTTTATTCACACATCCCACTAACAGAACGCCTTTTTCACCATACATTTCCCTCCCACAATAAAACCCCCCTTTGTAGATTTAGAAGTCATCTCGTGTCTGTCTGTCTTGGGTTTCGCCTCACGGGTCAGGTTCTGGTGCGCGAGCACAACAGAACGTCGGAGCCATTATGGACCCAGGCAAACCCAAGGAGCGGACGGTCCCTGTGACGCCCCAGAGCCCCGTCCCCCTAGAGGCAGTAGTAAGAAGTCACAGTTGCCAACTTGCCTCTCTCCGCTCAGAGCTTACTACTGCCTTCACCCGTGTCACCGGAGAGGTCAGCGATCTTCAGTCCGGCTCCCAGGCCGCGACGAGCGCGTTAGATGCCCTCACCGCGCAGATCCCTGCACTCTCCACAGCGGTCTCCAGGATGAGTGACCACCCTGCCCTGGCCTCGGTCTCTGCCCGCAGCTCGGCCTTCTGTTTCCCCGTTCCTGGTCCCGACGTTCCCCCTCCTCCGAGTCAACCCCCACTGGACCCCTGGTGCGAGCCTAACCTCCCCTGCCCGAAGGCCTTCGGTGGGGAGTTCGAGCTGTGCAGGGGTTTCCTTGGTCAGTGTGAGCTCCTGTTCAAACACCAGCCAGCCAGGTATAGGACAGGAGAGACCAAGGTAGCCCTTGTCATGTCCCTCCTCACCGGCAAAGCCCTCAGCTGGGCCATAGCGGCGGTAGGCCATACCGAGCAGCTCGCCTCGGACTATTGTGCCTTCCGCCGCGAGTTCAATCTGGTGTTCGACCACCCAGCTGACGGGCAGGACGCTGCCGGCCGCCTCCATTCCATCCAACAGGGAGCCAGGTCGGTGGCAGATTATTCCTTGGAGGTAAGGATACTCGCGGCAGACAGTGGGTGGGATGACACTGCGCTCAAGTGCGCGTACAGGAGGGGGCTGAGCGACCCCATCAAAGATCTCATCGTTCGGGACCGCCCTGCCTTCTTCAACGAGCTCGTCACCCTCGCCCTCCAGATGGACGAACGGCTGCAGGAGCGGCGCCAGGAACGCGCCCCTCGCGCTGGCCCCTCCCATAGACCAACCCCCGTCCGTTCTACCGGTGCCTTCCCTGGGTCAGCGTCCCGTGGGCTCTCTCCACCCTCACACTCCCCCTCGCAACCCTGGGTGGCTTCTGGATCCAGGCCGGAGGAGGAGCCCATGCAGTTGGGTCGGTCACGGCTCCCGCTGGAGGTTAGGGAGCAGAGGATGCGTGGCCACCTCTGCCTCTACTGCGGGAGGTCGGGCCACTACATCAAGGCCTGCCCGACTCGCCCAAAAAGGCCCGGCTCACTAGTGAGGGGTGTCCTAGTGAGCCTGACGACCCTTCCTCAGCCCCAGCCCAAGAAGGAGCACAACCACCTTTTTCCGGTCACTCTCACCTGGGGTAACGACTCACTGTCTGTTGGTGCACTCCTGGATTCGGGGGCGGACGAGTGTTTGATGGACATCTCGCTGGCCCGGCAGGCCGGCATTCCACTCGTCCCCCTAGACACACCCCTCACAGCCCAAGCCCTAGATGGTCGTTCACTTGGTAAGATCACACATAGCACTGCTTCCCTCACCCTCACCCTTTCGGGTAATCACGTGGAAGCTATCCGTTTCTTGGTTTTGCACGCCCCCACAGCGCCCCTGGTGTTAGGAAGACCGTGGTTGGAACGGCACGATCCCTACATCTCTTGGTCTACTGGGCGGATTTTGGGTTGGAGCGTTGCGTGTCATGCCAACTGCCTTCGCTCCGCCCACTCCCCGTCCAGCGGCCTCAGACCCGTGCCTCCTCCCACGGATCTCACTGGTGTTCCTCCCATTTATCACGATTTAGCCCCTGTATTTAGTAAAGACAGTGCACTTTCCCTCCCCCCTCACCGTCCCTATGATTGTGCCATAGATCTCTTTCCCGGGGCCGCCCTTCCCACCGGTCGGTTGCATAACCTCTCCGTCCCGGAGAAGGAGGCTATGCGCAATTATATCACAGAGTCCCTGGCCTCAGGAATCATAAGGCCCTCGTCTTCCCCGGTGGCAGCGGACTTCTTTTTTGTGGCAAAGAAGGAGGGCAGCCTGAGGCCTTACATAGATTATCGAATGCTAAATAACATCACGGTGAAAAATAAATATCCACTCCCCCTTATGAGTTCCACGTTCGAGCCACTCACTCACGCCACGGTGTTCACGAAGCTGGACCTGCGCAGCGCGTACCACCTGGTGCGCATCCGGGAAGGGGATGAATGGAAGACGGCCTTCAACACCCACCTAAGGCATTTCGAATACCTCGTTATGCCCTTCGGCCTCACCAACGCCCCGGCCGTCTTGCAGGCGTTGGTCAACGACGTGCTCCGGGACATGCTGAACACGTTCGCGGTGGTGTACCTGGATGACATCCTCGTGTTCTCCAGGACTGAGGAGGAACACCACCAGCATGTCCGCCTGGTCCTCCAACGGCTGCTGGAGAACAGGCTCTTCGTGAAAGCCGAGAAGTGCGTGTTCCACTCCGCCTCCATGGAGTTCCTTGGCCACATCGTGGAAAAGGGGCTCGTCCGCACTGACCCCAGGAAGACCCGAGCGGTGGAGGAGTGGGCACGGCCCACTAACAGGACGCAAATCCAGCGCTTCCTGGGGTTTGCAAACTTCTACCGGCGCTTCATCAGGGGGTTCAGCCGTGTGGCCGCCCCCCTCACTGCACTCACCTCCAACCTCCGCCCCTTCTCCTGGACCTCGGAGGCAGAAGCCGCCTTTTGGCCCTGAAGAGGCTGTTCACAACGGCTCCGGTGCTCGCCCACCCGGACCCGTGCAGGCAGTTCATCGTGGAGGTGGACGCATCGGACACGGGCATCGGAGCCGTCCTCTCCCAGCGGTCGGAGGAGGACCAGAAGATCCACCCGTGCACCTTCTTCTTCCGGCGTTTCAGTCCTGCGGAGAAGAATTACGACATCGGCAACAGGGAGTTGCTGGCCGTCCAAGCCGCCCTAGAGGAGTGGAGACACTGGCTGGAGGGAGCAGGGCAGCCGTTCATCGTATGGTCCGATCACAAGAACCTGACCTACGTGTGGACGGCTAAGAGGCTCAACCCCAGGCAGGCGCGCTGGGCTCTCTTCTTCAGCCGGTTCGACTTCACCCTCACCTACCGCCCGGGCACCAATAACGTCAGGGCAGACGCCCTCTCCCGCCTGTTTCCCGAGGGGTCCCCTGACGCCCCAGACACCATCCTTCCCCCGGCCCGGGTGGTGGGTGTCGTCACCTGGGCCATCGGTGGTGAGAAGGGCCCAGCGCGCCCAACCCGACCCACGCAATGGACCCCGGAACCGGCTATTTGTGCCTCCCTGTGTCCGGCCCCAGGTGCTGGAGTGGGGCCACTCCAGCCATCTTGCTTGCCACCCCGGTGTCTACCGAACGGCGGCCTTCATCCGCAGGGGTTTCTGGTGGCCCACCATGGAGGCAGACACCAGAGAATTCGTGGCAGCCTGCACCACCTGCGCCCGCAGCAAGGCTCTCCATCGCCCTCCAGCAGGTCTCCTGCGCCCCCTTCCTGTCCCCGGCCGACCTTGGTCCCACATTGCAATGGACTTTGTAACTGGCCTCCCCGTGTCGCAAGGCAATGACACCATTCTGACCATTGTCGACCGGTTTTCCAAGGCCGTCCCCTTTGTTGCCCTCACCAAACTCCCCTCTGCAGCCAAGACGGCGGACCTTCTCGTCTCCCACTTCGTCCGACCCCATGGGATTCCCCTGGACATTGTCTCTGACCGTGGTCCCCAGTTCACTTCGAAGGAATGGCAGGCCTTCTGTAAGGGGATTGGGGCCACGGTCAGCCTCTCCTCCGGGTATCACCCCCAGACCAATGGGCAGGCAGAGCGGGCCAATCAAGCCCTGGAGGCGGCTTTGCGTTGCGTTACCACCAGCAACCCCGCCTCCTGGAGCAAGTACCTGCCCTGGGTGGAGTACTCGTTCAACTCCATGGAGAGTTCGGCTACCGGTTTGTCCCCCTTCGAGTGTTCTCTTGGCTATCAACCTCCTCTGTTCCCCCATCAGGAGTTGGAGGTGGCGGTCCCGTCCACGAAGGCCCATCTCGTTTGGAAGACCGCCCGGGCCGCTCTGTTGCGAGCTACAGAGCGGGCCCGGCGCAGCGCCAACCGGCGGAGAGTGCCGGCTCCAGCTTATCGACCTGGCCAGAAGGTATGGCTCCTGGCCCGGGACCTGCCCTTCCCTACCCTCAACCGGAAGCTGGCTCCCCGCTACGTCGGTCCCTACACCATCGACCGCATCGTCAACCCTTCGGCGGTGCGTCTCCATCTCCCTACCTCACTCAAGATCCATCCCGTTTTCCATGTCTCGCGCCTCAAACCGGTAGCCACCAGCCCCCTGTCTCCCCGTGTCCAAGCTCCTCCACCCCCCAGGATCCTCGACGGTGGTGACATGGTCTGGGATGTCGACCAGCTGCTCGCCGTACGCCGCCGGGGGCGTGGGTACCAATACCTGGTGGACTGGGTTGGCTATGGGCCCGAGGACCGCAGCTGGGTTCCCCGGTCCTACCTGGCCGACCCTGCACTCCTGGAGGAGTTCTATCGGGCCCACCCCAACGCCATCGGACGGTCGCCCGGTGTCTCCCGTAGGAGGGGGGGTCCTGTTGTGGTTACACCGCCCCGAGCTGCCTCCCCGGCACATTCAAGCCACTCCCCCAGCTCGGACGTGCCGGAAACATCCCGAGCGCTGCACTGCACCAGGTGTTTGCCATCATCCATCAGGCACACCTGTGGCAATCAGGCAGCCTTCTACAAGAAGCCTCCCAGAACGTCTCTCTGTGCTTCGACGTACTGAACCCTGCGGTAAAGTTCTGACAAGCCCTCCAGCGTTCCTTGCATTCTGTTTATTCCCCAGTGTCTTACCTTCCTGTCTCTGTTTCCTCCCAAGACTCTCCCTCCGCGATTTCCACGGCTCCCCGCGTCTCCCTCGTCCCCAGCGACCTTCACGTTTTCTCCCCGGACCTCTCCTGCGATCTCCCCCCTTGTCCCTCTATCTGGACCCCTCCTTTCGGACTCGACTTCCCGGATCTCGGACCTGGACTTTCTCGGACAACCCCTCTTGGATCACGGACTGGACTTTCTTGCCAGGTGCACGCACATTTTTTCAACACCTCCTGGTCATTTACATACCGCACCACACATAGGCTAAAAACACTCACGCATAGTTATACACGCAAACCACGGGACACCACACATAGTTTATTCACACATCCCACTAACAGAACGCCTTTTTCACCATGCATTTCCCTCCAACAATAAAATGACCGGGCGGCATCTCGGTGGCCTTCTAAGGCTCGTAAAAATCAAATTAACAATCGAAAAAATAGCCAACATTAGTCCAACTCACCGAACAGCGGGCGACGTAGTTCTGCCGGACTCCGTCGAAAAGAGAGAATGGAGCTCCGCCTCTAAATATAAACTGGGAAATATGACACCACCTCCGGTAGATGGCACGCTCTCCGGAAAAGGCGGCCCCCCACGCCGTTGTCACGGGAAACGTGACGCGACATCCGGCAAACGAGCGCCCTCCCCATAGACGGAAAAAAACAGAAAGGGGGAGAAAAAAAGAAAAAAAAAGAAAAAAAGGGACAGTGTGTTTTTTCCAGAGACGGGTTAGGGTTACAGTTACAGGACCGTGTGTCCGAGGAAAGTGACGTGTTGTTGACAAAATTGGAGTTTGGAGAGACTAGCTTGGTGACCTTCTTGGGCCAGATGGCGTAAGAGAGAGACCGAGTCACGGCTGCACTGCGTTGTGGTGGGGGCACAAAGCAGGAGGTCGTCGACGTACTGCCATAGGGTTGAGCCGCACGTCAGCGTAAGTGTGCTAAGGCTGTCTCGAAGCGCCGCATTGTAGATCGTGGGGCTTTCACAATAGCCCTGACACAGCCTTGTCCATGTGTAAGGCCGACCGTCAAATAGGAACGCAAACCAGAACAGGGACGCTGAAGAAAGCGTTGGCAAGGTCCACAACGGTAAACCGCCGTGCAGAAGGGGGAACCTGAGACATAAGGGTGTAGGGATTGGGGACGCAGGGCGTGCGGGCCCTGACAGCTGCATTAACTGCCTGAAGGTCTTGAACGAACCTCCATTCAGTGGGCTGTCCGGGTGGGCGTATCTTCTTCACGGGGAAGATGGGAGTGGAAACCGGGGAGGTGGGGCAAGGGACAATTATGCCCTTGACACGCAAGGCATTGAATACAGGGCAGATGCCATTAACCGCTTCCGGTTTCAAAGGGTACTGAGGTTGGTGGGGACGGAAGTCGGATTTCGGGGTAATGATGACGGGCTCACAATTACGTATGAGACCTACATCCTATTTCCCGTCAGCCCAAAGATGGGAGGGGATGTTGTGAAGCTGCGGAGCAAGTGCAGTGTGTGTGTGCCAGTGTATGGGCCTCAGTCACTGATGGTGAGGGGGCAGAAAGAGCCAACATTCGTGGCGTCACCGCAACGGTGGCGCTGACGTCTACCCGGTATAATTTTAGTGAGGGGTACCAGTCGCGTGAAGAGTCGGCGGGAAGCCAATCTGACGCCAGAGAAGCTTGTCACACGAGTGGACCCGTATCTGTCCACTGGGAACCCCGTGGTTTTACCAAGGAGACGTGCGGGACCGAGTCATCAACCGAAAACAACGCAGTTTGGTCGTTGTCTAATGTACACGTGACATGAGCGGTGCAGTGTAGGTTGTCCGCTGTCATGTAGGTCGATGCGTCCCCTGTTGTGGTGTGTGAGCAAGGGAGCAGAGCCACTGTGTGTATTGGGAGGCGGTAGGAGCCCACATGTAGACCCGTAGAGGGAGGGCGGGGTTATGTGTATGCAAAAAAATATTCGCTGCTGGTAACGAAGTGATGTACAGCCCTGATGAGGTGGAAACAACAGAGATGCCCAGTTGGATCATGCCATCTCTATCCAGCAAATTAAATGGGCAGTTATCAGAAATTAAAACAGGCAATTTTGTTGATGAGCTGTCATCCAGGCAAACAAGCACACAGGAACGGATAATGGCTCCGTGACACACCTACCACTCGCAACAGTGGAGAGGACCGTTTGACCGCTCCGTGTTAACCGTGGCCGGCCGATAGGCGGTTCTCACCACCGTTCGTGTGGCTCCCGTGTCTAACAAGAAAGGCAGCTCAGCATTTGCAAGACGCAAGGTTATCATTGGCAGTTTTCGGAAAGCTAGCTCATGAGATACATACTGTCCAACTGGGGAAGCTAACAGCAAAGCAGAGTCTTCATTGCAAATCAGTGTATTTGGTTGTGTCTGTGCATTCATACGACCTGATGTGGCAGCAGATGTGTCCAGGACCCCCACCTCCTCCTCCCGTGTCGCCTGTCAGTCCGAACCCCGGTATGAGCCTCCCCGTGGGGCCCACTGGTTGTGAGGTCCGTTGCTCCATCCTCGGCCTCTTCCGCGCCTTTGGTTGATGCCCTTGACGGAGTGGACAGTCTTCAGCCCAGTGACCGGGCTGGCCACATGTGAAGCAGCAGTCGTCAGCCGGTTGGGGGCCGCTGGGCTGGGCGTGTTGTCACGGGTTCTGACATCGTGAACGGTCCCCGGGTCTGTCCTGTTGCACAGGTTAGTAGGGTGAAGGAAGCCGCTGCGGCACCATGGAGGAGAGAGAGAGAGGTGCGATGTTTGTCCTGAGCCTGCCTTGCCTTCTGTACTTCTTCCTTTTTCTGCATTTGATCGTGGGCATGATCAGCATGTCTCAGCAAGTCTTCCAGTCGTCTCTTTCCGTATCCTACGCAGTGTGTTTCTATGGCTTTCCTAACTCCGTCCTGCAGGCCGACCAGGAAATGTTTGCAGAGGTGAGTGTTGTGGTTACACCGCCCCGAGCTGCCTCCCCGGCACGTTGGAGCCACTCCCCCAGCTCGGACGTGCCGGAAACATCCCAGCGCTCGGCTCGCGCTCTGAGGAGACGAGTGCTGCACTGCACCAGGTGTTTGCCATCATCCATCAGGCACACCTGTGGAAATCAGGCAGCCTTCTACAAGAAGCCTCCCAGAACGTCTCTCTGTGCTTCGACGTACTGAACCCTGAGGTAAAGTTCTGACAAGCCCTCCAGCGTTCCTTGCATTCTGTTTATTCCCCAGTGTCTTATCTTCGTGTCTCTGTTTCCTCCCAAGACTCTCCCTCCGCGATTTCCACGGCTCCCCGCGTCTCCCTCGTCCCCAGCGACCTTCACGTTTTCTCCCCGGACCTCTCCTGCGATCTCCCCCCTTGTCCCTCTATCTGGACCCCTCCTTTCGGACTCGACTTCCCGGATCTCGGACCTGGACTTTCTCGGACAAACCCTCTTGGATCACGGACTGAACTTTCTTGCCAGGTGCACGCACATTTTTTCAACACCTCCTGGTCATTTACATACCACACCACACATAGGCTAAAAACACTCACACATAGTTATACACGCAAACCACGGGACACCACACATAGTTTATTCACACATCCCACTAACAGAACGCCTTTTTCACCATACATTTCCCTCCCACAATAAAACCCCCCTTTGTAGATTTAGAAGTCATCTCGTGTCTGTCTGTCTTGGGTTTCGCCACACGGGTCAGGTTCTGGTGCGCGAGCACAACAGAACGTTGGAGCCATTATGGACCCAGGCAAACCCAAGGAGCGGACGGTCCCTGTGACGCCCCAGAGCCCCGTCCCCCTAGAGGCAGTAGTAAGAAGTCACAGTTGCCAACTTGCCTCTCTCCGCTCAGAGCTCACTACTGCCTTCACTCGTGTCACCGCAGAGATCAGCGATCTTCAGTCCGGCTCCCAGGCCGTGACGAGCGCGTTAGATGCCCTCACCGCGCAGATCCATGCACTCTCCACAGCGGTCTCCAGGATGAGCGACCACCCTGCCCTGGCCTCGGTCTCTGCCCCCAGCTCGGCCTTCGGTTTCCCCGTTCCTGGTCCCGACGTTCCCCCTCCTCCGAGTCAACCCCCACTGGACCCCCGGTGCGAGCCTAACTTCCCCTGCCCCAAGGCCTTTGGTGGGGAGTTCGAGCTGTGCAGGGGTTTCCTTGGTCAGTGTGAGCTCCTGTTCAAACACCAGCCAGCCAGGTATAGGACAGGAGAGACCAAGGCAGCCCTTGTCATGTCCCTCCTCACCGGCAAAGCCCTCAGCTGGGCCAAAGCGGCGGTAGGCCATACCGAGCAGCTCGCCTCGGACTATGGTGCCTTCCGCCGCGAGTTCAATCTGGTGTTCGACCACCCAGCTGACGGGCAGGACGCTGCCGGCCGCCTCCATTCCATCCAACAGGGAGCCAGGTCGGTGGCAGATTATTCCTTGGAGGTAAGGATACTCGCGGCAGACAGTGGGTGGGATGACACTGCGCTCAAGAGCGCGTACAGGAGGGGGCTGAGCGACCCGTTCAAAGATCTCATCGTTCGGGACCGCCCTGCCTCCTTCAACGAACTCGTCACCCTCGCCCTCCAGATGGACGAACGGCTGCAGGAGCGGCCCCAGGAACGCGCCCCGCGCGCTGGCCCCTCCCATAGACTAACCCCCGTCCGTTCTACCGGTGCCTTCCCTGGGTCAGCGTCCCGTGGGCTCTCTCCAGTGGAAGCTATCCGTTTCTTGGTTTTGCACGCCCCCACAGCGCCCCTGGTGTTAGGAAGACCGTGGTTGGAACGGCACGATCCCTACATCTCTTGGTCTACTGGGCGGATTTTGGGTTGGAGCGTTGCGTGTCATGCCAACTGCCTTCGCTCCGCCCACTCCCCGTCCAGCGGCCTCAGACCCGTGCCTCCTCCCACGGATCTCACTGGTGTTCCTCCCATTTATCACGATTTAGCCCCTGTATTTAGTAAAGACAGTGCACTTTCCCTCCCCCCTCACCGTCCCTATGATTGTGCCATAGATCTCTTTCCCGGGGCCGCCCTTCCCACCGGTCGGTTGCATAACCTCTCCGTCCCGGAGAAGGAGGCTATGCGCAATTATATCACAGAGTCCTTGGCCTCAGGAATCATAAGGCCCTCGTCTTCCCCGGTGGCAGCGGACTTCTTTTTTGTGGCAAAGAAGGAGGGCAGCCTGAGGCCTTACATAGATTATCGAATGCTAAATAACATCACGGTGAAAAATAAATATCCACTCCCCCTTATGAGTTCCACGTTCGAGCCACTCACTCACGCCACGGTGTTCACGAAGCTGGACCTGCGCAGCGCGTACCACCTGGTGCGCATCCGGGAAGGGGATGAATGGAAGACGGCCTTCAACACCCACCTAAGGCATTTCGAATACCTCGTTATGCCCTTCGGCCTCACCAAAGCCCCGGCCGTCTTCCAGGCGTTGGTCAACGACGTGCTCCGGGACATGCTGAACACGTTCGCGGTGGTGTACCTGGATGACATCCTCGTGTTCTCCAGGACTGAGGAGGAACACCACCAGCATGTCCGCCTGGTCCTCCAACGGCTGCTGGAGAACAGGCTCTTCGTGAAAGCCGAGAAGTGCGTGTTCCACTCCGCCTCCATGGAGTTCCTTGGCCACATCGTGGAGAAGGGGCTCGTCCGCACTGACCCCAGGAAGACCCGAGCGGTGGAGGAGTGGGCACGGCCCACTAACAGGACGCAAATCCAGCGCTTCCTGGGGTTTGCAAACTTCTACCGGCGCTTCATCAGGGGGTTCAGCCGTGTGGCCGCCCCCCTCACTGCACTCACCTCCAACCTCCGCCCCTTCTCCTGGACCTCGGAGGCAGAAGCCGCCTTTTGGCCCTGAAGAGGCTGTTCACAACGGCTCCGGTGCTCGCCCACCCGGACCCGTGCAGGCAGTTCATCGTGGAGGTGGACGCATCGGACACGGGCATCGGAGCCGTCCTCTCCCAGCGGTCGGAGGAGGACCAGAAGATCCACCCGTGCGCCTTCTTCTCCCGGCGTTTCAGTCCTGCGGAGAAGAATTACGACATCGGCAACAGGGAGTTGCTGGCCGTCCACGCTGCCCTAGAGGAGTGGAGACACTGGCTGGAGGGAGCAGGGCAGCCGTTCATCGTATGGTCCGATCACAAGAACCTGACCTACGTGCGGACGGCTAAGAGGCTCAACCCCAGGCAGGCGCGCTGGGCTCTCTTCTTCAGCCGGTTCGACTTCACCCTCACCTACCGCCCGGGCACCAAGAACGTCAGGGCAGACGCCCTCTCCCGTCTGTTTCCCGAGGGGTCCCCTGACGCCCCAGACACCATCCTTCCCCCGGCCCGGGTGGTGGGTGTCGTCACCTGGGCCATCGGTGGTGAGAAGGGCCCAGCGCGCCCAACCCGACCCACGCAATGGACCCCGGAACCGGCTATTTGTGCCTCCCTGTGTCCGGCCCCAGGTGCTGGAGTGGGGCCACTCCAGCCATCTTGCTTGCCACCCCGGTGTCTACCGAACGGCGGCCTTCATCCGCAGGGGTTTCTGGTGGCCCACCATGGAGGCAGACACCAGAGAATTCGTGGCAGCCTGCACCACCTGCGCCCGCAGCAAGGCTCTCCATCGCCCTCCAGCAGGTCTCCTGCGCCCCCTTCCTGTCCCCGGCCGACCTTGGTCCCACATTGCCTTGGACTTTGTAACTGGCCTCCCCGTGTCGCAAGGCAATGACACCATTCTGACCATTGTCGACCGGTTTTCCAAGGCCGTCCCCTTTGTTGCCCTCACCAAACTCCCCTCTGCAGCCGAGACGGCGGACCTTCTCGTCTCCCACTTCGTCCGACCCCATGGGATTCCCCTGGACATTGTCTCTGACCGTGGTCCCCAGTTCACTTCGAAGGTATGGCAGGCCTTCTGTAAGGGGATTGGGGCCACGGTCAGCCTCTCCTCCGGGTATCACCCCCGACCAATGGGCAGGCAGAGCGGGCCAATCAAGCCCTGGAGGCGGCTTTGCGTTGCGTTACCACCAGCAACCCCGCCTCCTGGAGCAAGTACCTGCCCTGGGTGGAGTACTCGTTCAACTCCATGGAGAGTTCGGCTACCGGTTTGTCCCCCTTCGAGTGTTCTCTTGGCTATCAACCTCCTCTGTTCCCCCATCAGGAGTTGGAGGTGGCGGTCCCGTCCACGAAGGCCCATCTCGTTTGGAAGACCGCCCGGGCCGCTCTGTTGCGAGCTACAGAGCGGGCCCGGCGCAGCGCCAACCGGCGGAGAGTGCCGGCTCCAGCTTATCGACCTGGCCAGAAGGTATGGCTCCTGGCCCGGGACCTGCCCTTCCCTACCCTCAACCGGAAGCTGGCTCCCCGCTACGTCGGTCCCTACACCATCGACCGCATCGTCAACCCTTCGGCGGTGCGTCTCCATCTCCCTACCTCACTCAAGATCCATCCCGTTTTCCATGTCTCGCGCCTCAAACCGGTAGCCACCAGCCCCCTGTCTCCCCGTGTCCAAGCTCCTCCACCCCCCAGGATCCTCGACGGTGGTGACATGGTCTGGGATGTCGACCAGCTGCTCGCCGTACGCCGCCGGGGGCGTGGGTACCAATACCTGGTGGACTGGGTTGGCTATGGGCCCGAGGACCGCAGCTGGGTTCCCCGGTCCTACCTGGCCGACCCTGCACTCCTGGAGGAGTTCTATCGGGCCCACCCCAACGCCATTGGACGGTCGCCCGGTGTCTCCCGTAGGAGGGGGGGTCCTGTTGTGGTTACACCGCCCCGAGCTGCCTCCCCGGCACGTTCAAGCCACTCCCCCAGCTCGGACGTGCCGGAAACATCCCGAGCGCTGCACTGCACCAGGTGTTTGCCATCATCCATCAGGCACACCTGTGGCAATCAGGCAGCCTTCTACAAGAAGCCTCCCAGAACGTCTCTCTGTGCTTCGACGTACTGAACCCTGCGGTAAAGTTCTGACAAGCCCTCCAGCGTTCCTTGCATTCTGTTTATTCCCCAGTGTCTTATCTTCGTGTCTCTGTTTCCTCCCAAGACTCTCCCACCGCGATTTCCGCATCTCCCTCGTCCCCAGCGACCTTCACGTTTTCTCCCCGGACCTCTCCTGCGATCTCCCCCCTTGTCCCTCTATCTGGACCCCTCCCTTCGGACTCGACTTCCCGGATCTCGGACCTGGACTTTCTCGGACAACCCCTCTTGGATCACGGACTGGACTTTCTTGCCAGGTGCACGCACATTTTTTCAACACCTCCTGGTCATTTACATACCGCACCACACATAGGCTAAAAACACTCACGCATAGTTATACACGCAAACCACGGGACACCACACATAGTTTATTCACACATCCCACTAACAGAACGCCTTTTTCACCATACATTTCCCTCCCACAATAAAACCCCCCTTTGTAGATTTAGAAGTCATCTGGTGCGGTATGTAAATGACCAGGAGGTGTTGAAAAAATGTGCGTGCACCTGGCAAGAAAGTCCAGTCCGTGATCCAAGAGGGGTTGTCCGAGAAAGTCCAGGTCCGAGATCCGGGAAGTCGAGTCGGAAGGGAGGGGTCCAGATAGAGGGACAAGGGGGGAGATCGCAGGAGAGGTCCGGGGAGAAAACGTGAAGGTCGCTGGGGACGAGGGAGACGCGGGGAGCCGTGGAAATCGCGGAGGGAGAGTCTTGGGAGGAAACAGAGACACGAAGATAAGACACTGGGGAATAAACAGAATGCAAGGAACGCTGGAGGGCTTGTCAGAACTTTACCGCAGGGTTCAGTACGTCGAAGCACAGAGAGACGTTCTGGGAGGCTTCTTGTAGAAGGCTGCCACACAGAACGCCTTTTTCACCATACATTTCCCTCCCACAATAAAACCCCCTTTTGTAGATTTAGAAGTCATCTCGTGTCTGTCTGTCTTGGGTTTCGCCACACGGGTCAGGTTCTGGTGCGCGAGCACAACAGAACGTCGGGGCCATTATGGACCCAGGCAAACCCAAGGAGCGGACGGTCCCTGTGACGCCCCAGAGCCCCGTCCCCCTAGAGGCAGTAGTAAGAAGTCACAGTTGCCAACTTGCCTCTCTCCGCTCAGAGCTTACTACTGCCTTCACCCGTGTCACCGGAGAGGTCAGCGATCTTCAGTCCGGCTCCCAGGCCGCGACGAGCGCGTTAGATGCCCTCACCGCGCAGATCCCTGCACTCTCCACAGCGGTCTCCAGGATGAGTGACCACCCTGCCCTGGCCTCGGTCTCTGCCCCCAGCTCGGCCTTCTGTTTCCCCGTTCCTGGTCCCGACGTTCCCCCTCCTCCGAGTCAACCCCCACTGGACCCCTGGTGCGAGCCTAACCTCCCCTGCCCGAAGGCCTTCGGTGGGGAGTTCGAGCTGTGCAGGGGTTTCCTTGGTCAGTGTGAGCTCCTGTTCAAACACCAGCCAGCCAGGTATAGGACAGGAGAGACCAAGGTAGCCCTTGTCATGTCCCTCCTCACCGGCAAAGCCCTCAGCTGGGCCATAGCGGCGGTAGGCCATACCGAGCAGCTCGCCTCGGACTATTGTGCCTTCCGCCGCGAGTTCAATCTGGTGTTCGACCACCCAGCTGACGGGCAGGACGCTGCCGGTCGCCTCCATTCCATCCAACAGGGAGCCAGGTCGGTGGCAGATTATTCCTTGGAGGTAAGGATACTCGCGGCAGACAGTGGGTGGGATGACACTGCGCTCAAGTGCGCGTACAGGAGGGGGCTGAGCGACCCCATCAAAGATCTCATCGTTCGGGACCGCCCTGCCTTCTTCAACGAGCTCGTCACCCTCGCCCTCCAGATGGACGAACGGCTGCAGGAGCGGCGCCAGGAACGCTTCCCTCGCGCTGGCCCCTCCCATAGACCAACCCCCGTCCGTTCTACCGGTGCCTTCCCTGGGTCAGCGTCCCGTGGGCTCTCTCCACCCTCACACTCCCCCTCGCAACCCTGGGTGGCTTCTGGATCCAGGCCGGAGGAGGAGCCCATGCAGTTGGGTCGGTCATGGCAGGCCTTCTGTAAGGGGATTGGGGCCACGGTCAGCCTCTCCTCCGGGTATCACCCCCAGACCAATGGGCAGGCAGAGCGGGCCAATCAAGCCCTGGAGGCGGCTTTGCGTTGTGTTACCACCATCAACCCCGCCTCCTGGAGCAAGTACCTGCCCTGGGTGGAGTACTCGCTCAACTCCATGGAGAGTTCGGCTACCGGTTTGTCCCCCTTCGAGTGTTCTCTTGGCTATCAACCTCCTCTGTTCCCCCATCAGGAGTTGGAGGTGGCGGTCCCGTCCACGAGGGCCCATCTCCGCCGATGTCGGCGCGTTTGGAAGACCGCCCGGGCCGCTATGTTGCGAGCTACAGAGCGGGCCCGGCGCAGCGCCAACCGGCGGAGAGTGCCGGCTCCAGCTTATCGACCTGGTCAGAAGGTATGGCTCCTGGCCCGGGACCTGCCCTTCCCTACCCTCAACCGGAAGCTGGCTCCCCGCTACGTCGGTCCCTAAACCATCGACCGCATCGTCAACCCTTCGGCGGTGCATCTCCATCTCCCTACCTCACTCAAGATCCATCCCGTCTCCATGTCTCGCGCCTCAAACCGGTAGCCACCAGCCCCCTGTCTCCCCCTGTCCAAGCTCCTCCACCCCCCAGGGTCCTCGACGGTGGTGACATGGTCTGGGATGTCGACCAGCTGCTCGCCGTACGCAGCTGGGGGCGTGGGTACCAATACCTGGTGGACTGGGTTGGCTATGGGCCCGAGGACCGCAGCTGGGTTCCCCGGTCCTACCTGGCCGACCCCGCACTCCTGGAGGAGTTCTATCGGGCCCACCCCAACGCCATCGGACGGTCGACCGGTGTCTCCCGTAGGAGGGGGGGTCCTGTTGTGGTGACACCGCCCCGAGCTGCCTCCCCGGCACGTTCAAGCCACTCCCCCAGCTCGGACGTGCCGGAAACATCCGAGCGCTCGGCTCGCGCTCTGAGGAGACGAGCGCTGCACTGCACCAGGTGTTTGCCATCATCCATCAGGCGCACCTGTGGCAATCAGGCAGCCTTCTACAAGAAGCCTCCCAGAACGTCTCTCTGTGCTTCGACGTACTGAACCCTGCGGTAAAGTTCTGACAAGCCCTCCAGCGTTCTTTGCATTCTGTTTATTCCCCAGTGTCTTATCTTCGTGTCTCTGTTTCCTCCCAAGACTCTCCCTCCGCGATTTCCACGGCTCCCCGCGTCTCCCTCGTCCCCAGCGACCTTCACGTTTTCTCCCCGGACCTCTCCTGCGATCTCCCCCCTTGTCCCTCTATCTGGACCCCTCCCTTCCGACTCGACTTCCCGGATCTCGGACCTGGACTTTCTCGGACAACCCCTCTTGGATCACGGACTGGACTTTCTTGCCAGGTGCACGCACATTTTTTCAACACCTCCTGGTCATTTACATACCGCACCACACATAGGCTAAAAACACTCACGCATAGTTATACACGCAAACCACGGGACACCACACATAGTTTATTCACACATCCCACTAACAGAACGCCTTTTTCACCATACATTTCCCTCCCACAATAAAACGACCGGGCGGCATCTCGGTGGCCTTCTAAGGCTCGTAAAAATCAAATTAACAATCGAAAAAATAGCCAACATTAGTCCAACTCACCGAACAGCGGGCGACGTAGTTCTGCCGGACTCCGTCGAAAAGAGAAAATGGAGCTCCGCCTCTAAATATAAACTGGGAAATATGACACCACCTCCGGTAGATGGCACGCTCTCCGGAAAAGGCGGCCCCCCACGCCGTTGTCACGGGAAACGTGACGCGACATCCGGCAAACGCGCGCCCTCCCCACAGACGGAAAAAAACAGAAAGGGGGAGGAAAAAAAGAAAAAAAAAAGAAAAAAAGGGACACTGTGTTTTTTCCAGAGACGGGTTAGGGTTAGAGTTATAGGACCGTGTGTCCGAGGAAAGTGACGTGTTGTTGACAAAATTGGAGTTTGGAGAGACTAGCTTGGTGACCTTCTTGGGCCAGATGGCGTAAGAGAGAGACCGAGTCACGGCTGCACTGCGTTGTGGTGGGGGCACAAAGCAGGAGGTCGTCGACGTACTGCCATAGGGTTGAGCCGCGCGTCAGCGTAAGTGTGCTAAGGCTGTCTCGAAGCGCCGCGTTGTAGATCGTGGGGCTTTCACAATAGCCCTGACACAGCCTTGTCCATGTGACCGTCAAATAGGAACGCAAACCAGAACAGGGACGCTGAAGAAAGCGTTGGCATGGTCCACAACGGTAAACCGCCGTGCAGAAGGGGGAACCTGAGACATAAGGGTGTAGGCATTGGGGACGCAGGGCGTGCGAGCCCTGACAGCTGCATTTACTGCCTGAAGGTCTTGAACGAACCTCCATTCAGTGGGCTGTCCAGGTGGGCGTATCTTCTTCACGGGGAAGATGGGAATGGAAACCGGGGAGGTGGGGCAAGGGACAATTATGCCCTTGACACGCAAGGCATTGAATACAGGGCAGATGCCATTAACCGCTTCCGGTTTCAAAGGGTACTGAGGTTGGTGGGGACGGAAGTCGGATTTCGGGGTAATGATGACGGGCTCACAATTATGTATGAGACCTACATCCTATTTCCCGTCAGCCCAAAGATGGGAGGGGATGTTGTGAAGCTGCGGAGCAAGTGCAGTGTGTGTGTGTGTGTGTGTGTGTGTGTGTGTGTGTGTGTGTATGGGCCTCAGTCACTGACGGTGAGGGGGCGGAAAGAGCCAACATTCGTGGCGCCACCGTTGCGGTGACGCCACGAATGTGAGGGGGACCAGTCGCGTGAAGAGTCGGCGGGAAGCCAATCTGACGCCAGAGAAGCTTGTCGCGCGAGTGGACCCGTATCTGTCCACTGGGAACCCCGTCGTTTTACCAAGGAGACGTGCGGGACCGAGTCATTAACCGAAAACAACGCAGTTTGGTCGTTGTCTAATGTACACGTGACATGAGCGGTGCAGTGTAGGTTGTCCGCTGTCATGTAGGTCGATGCGTCCCCTGTTGTGGTGTGTGAGCAAGGGAGCAGAGCTACTGTGTGTATTGGGAGGCGGTAGGAGCCCACATGTAGACCCGTAGAGGGAGGGCGGGGTTATGTGTATGCAAAAAAATATTCGCTGCTGGTAACGAAGTGATGTACAGCCCTGATGAGGTGGAAACAACAGAGATGCCCAGTTGGATCATGCCATCTCTATCCAGCAAATTAAATGGGCAGTTATCAGAAATTAAAACAGGCAATTTTGTTGATGAGCTGTCATCCAGGCAAACAAGCGCACAGGAACGGATAATGGCTCCGTGACACACGTACCACTCGCAACAGTGGAGACGACCGTTTGGCCGCTCCGTGTTAACCGTGGCTGGCCGATAGGCGGTTCTCACCACCGTTCGTGTGGCTCCAGTGTCTAACAAGAAAGGCAGCCCAGCATTTGCAAGATGCAAGGTTATCATTGGCAGTTTTCGGAAAGCTAGCTCATGAGATATATAATGTCCAACTGGGGAAGCTAACAGCAAAGCAGAGTCTTCATTGCAAATCAGTGTATTTGGTTGTGTCTGTGCATTCATACGACCTGATGTGGCAGCAAATGTGTCCAGGACCCCCCCCTCCTCCTCCCATGTCGCCTGTCAGTCCGAACCCCGGTATGAGCCTCCCCGTGGGGCCCACTGGTTGTGAGGTCCGTTGCTGCTTGGGGGCCGCTGGGCTGGGCGTGTTGTCACGGGTTCTGACATCGTGAACGGTCCCCGGGTCTGTCCTGTTGCACAGGTTAGTAGGGTGAAGGAAGCCGCTGCAGCGCCATGGAGGAGAGAGAGAGAGGTGCGATGTTTGTCCTGAGCCTGCCTTGCCTTCTGTTCTTCTTCCTTTCTCTGCATTTGATCGTGGGCATGATCAGCATGTCTCAGCAAGTCTTCCAGTCGTCTCTTTCCGTATCCTACGCAGTGTGTTTCTATGGCTTTCCTAACTCCGTCCTGCAGGCCGGCCAGGAAATGTTTGCAGAGGTGAGTTTCCCATTGGCCCCTCGCCGTAGACGGGGGAGAGAGAATTGGTGGTGGTTGGGGTGTTGGTGGTGGTGGTGGTGTCAGACGGGGTGTCGGTGGTGGTCCCAGGATCGGTCTCATGGCGCCGCGTTGTTGGACAGGTTGTTGGACGCACCCGGAGTCGTCAGAGGGGTGTCCCAGAGACATCGCTATGAGCTGCGGATATAAGGAAGACAAAAGGAGAGAGAGAGGCTGGCTGCCATGTGAGTATGGCGGAGGGGTGGATGTCAGAGATGGAATAGGAGAGGTGTGTGAGAACGGGTCTTTGGTTGATACGTGAGCTGTCGTATCTCTGTCTTTGTCCGAGTCGTCGCTGCGCGTCATAGTCCTCTGTAGCCTTTTTCTTTCCCTACTTTCACACTCTTTCTCCCAAATTCCCAAAATTCTTTCTTGCTCTGCCATATACTCTAACCATGTTGTAGGAATCTTTTTCCTTTCTAAGACCTTCGCTTTTCCCTTTTCCATGGACTGTCGGACTTTCATTAGTTTATTCTTGCTCAAAGTTCCTTCAACAGGAAACCCATGATCCTGCATCCAGTCTAAAATATATTTTACCGAGTCTTCACCATATTTCCTTATCACTCATTATCTGATAGATCGGACCCTCCATATCTATCGGGGGCGGTTTACTGCCCTTGTTTCCCTTTTATTTTCTTTTTTTCCCCTCAAAATTCACTTGATCCTACCAAATGACCACTTCTATTAGTGCGAGACCGAGGGTGAACAGCCGCTTAATTGTCAGTGCACGACCTCATCTGGTTTCAACAGTACGCGTTTTAAATGATCATTTTATCCTTTAAAGAATTCTGCTTACCCGTGCGATGAATCTCCCAGGGTTTTGCTGAGGGATCTCAGCGACACCGACCAAACGGACCACCCGCCTCTCCCTTTCTTCTTCTCAAACCTGGTGAGGTTATTGGGAGATCGGTGACTATGTTCTTGTCCCGAGATGATCAGTCAGCCGGTTGTCCGTCTGGCGGGGCGACGTGAGATCCCGCTTCTGACACCAAATTGTTGTGGATTTTCCTTTATCCTTTTAATGGGCTCTTGCCCCAGCAACCTCTGGGGAGAATAATCATCGGACAAATATTGAAGCAAACAGATAATCTTTAATGCATCTGCAGATGGAGAGACATAAGGCCACACAGAGGTTCGTCTGTGAGGATATGCTCTGCCTCTGAGCTGGAGATAGTGGTTTTTTATACAACAGTCCGTCGCGTCATACACTATGTTTCCTGCGTCAACTAAGGTGTAATCTTACAAAGGTATGAAGGAAACATCTACGTTAATCACGTTCTGTGCCTCGTGAGTGTCTGTACGCCTGTTGCACTTGTCTTTTGCTGTACCTGGCCGTTCCTGGGATGCGGCAACGGGGAGGCAAGCATAGTAACAGTTGCTATGTGGCCCCATGGAAGGTACGCATGAGAACAATGGTTATGTGTGTCTGCAGTGAGTGAGAAGTTTCATACACACAGACAAGTGGAAAACTACAGAGTACATACGGAGTGCATATGGAGATCATTTTGTACTCCACATACATCACCAACATCCTGCTCAGCTCTCCCCTTCTCAGCCTCCTCCTGCTCAGCTGCACCACTCTCCTCTCAGAGCCTCACCGCAGCCACATCGTCATGATACGACTGGTACGAATGCCATTGCGAGGTACTTGGTGCGCCGAGAGCTTGTGAATTCCGGTCTCATCCAGTTCAACGAGCGCCCAGAAAATTATTGGGCATGGAAGTCCTCTTTCTTCAACGCCATTGAAGGACTGAACTTAACTGCCAGCAAGGAGCTCGACCTCTTGACAAAGTCGTTAGGAAAAGAGTTCTCAGAGCACGTTACAAGGATTCGCTATGTGCACGTCGCCGACCCTGTAGTGGGCCTACAACATGTCTGGGAACGCCTAGAAGAGTGCTCCCCTGAAGTGATCGAGAGAGCGCTCTTCGAGAGGATAGAGAACTTTCCAAAAATCTCTCAGAAAGACCCCGTAAAGTTGAGGGAACTGGGAGACCTGCTGATGGAGTTAGACTCTGCTAAGTGTGAGGGCTACCTGCCGGGGCTCTCGTACCTGGACACCGCCAGGGGTGTCAACCCGATCGTTGAGAAGCTGCCACACAGTCTACAAGAGAGGTGGATAACTAAGGGTTCCCAGTACAAAGAGCAGCACCATGCCCCCCCCCCATTCACCTTCTTCGCAGACTTCCTCTGCAGCGAGGCACACAGAAGAAACGACCCCAGCTTTACTCTCCCTTCAGCTCCCTCGAAAACGTCCAACAAGTCCTCCACAGGGTTCTCAAAACATGAGCGATCAGAAAAGGAATCAAGACACGCCAAAACGAATGTCTCCACCCACAAGACAGAGGTCTCAACAAACCGCTCAGCTTCTCAGTCACGCAGTTCGAGCAGCATGCCTGGCGACAAAGGGAAACAATGTCCCATCCATCAGAAGCGCCATCCTCTAAAGAAATGTCGGGGTTTTTGAAGCAAGTCTCTTGAGGAGCGCAAAGCCTTTCTGAAAGAGAATGGTGCCTGCTACAGGTGTTGCTCCTCCACAACTCACTTGGCGAAGAACTGTAAGGCAACTTTGAAGTGCAGCGAATGTGAGAGCGATGACCATATAGCGGCGCTCCACCCTGGACCTCCTCCACGGGACAAAAAAGACAAGGACCCCACCTCAGAGCATGGCGGGGAGAGTGAAGAGGAGGCGCCTCCACCAGCAGTCACCTCTAAATGCACAGCACACCCAGACAGAGCTAGTAATGTCTACATCGTCCTGGACGACCAGAGCAACAGATCTCTGGCGAGGTCTGATTTCTTCCACCTCATCCAAATCAGAGGTTCAGACTCACCGTACACCCTGCGTACATGTGCAGGAGTCACCGATACATCTGGAGGAAGAGCCACAGGGTTCTTGGCGGAGTCGTTGGATGGAAAAAACAAGTGTGCTGCTTCCAACACTCATTGAGTGCAACCATATGCCTGACGATCGGTCAGAAATCCCGACCCCAGAAGCTGCACAGCACCACAGCCACCTGAAGTCCATCGCTCGCAGAATCCCTCGCCTGGACCCTGATGCCCAGATCCTGATACTTCTGGGACACCACATCCTTCAGGTCCACAAAGTCAGGGAGCAACGCAATGGTCCTCCCAGCGCCCCCTATGCCCAACGTCTAGACCTGGGTTGGGTGGTTATAGGGGACGTGTGCCTGGGTTCAGCCCACAAGCCAGCAGCTGTGACTTCCTATCGCACCAGCGTGCTAGAAAACGGAAGGCCATCTCTCCTCACTCTGTGCCCCAACCGTCTCCAGGTCAAGGAAAGGTTCCTCCTTACAGCATCAAACATGACACCCCAGTCCCTGATGACGACAAAGTGGGGCTTTCCATCGAAGATCGTCTGTTCCTGGAGTTCATGGACAGAGAGATGGTGATGGACGACACCAACAGCTGGGTGGCGCCTCTCCCATTCCGATCCCCTCGTCGACGGCTCCCGAACAATCGAGACCAAGCTCTCAGCAGACTTACCTCTCCCCGCCGCACCCTGGAAAGAAAGCCTAAGATGAAAGCCGACTTCGTCACACCTTCATGCAAAACATCTTTGATCGCGACCAGGCTGAGTTGGCCCCACCACTACCGGAGGGAAGTGAGTGCTGGTACTTACTTATCTTCGGCGTCTACCACCCTCAAAAGCCAGACAAGATCAGGGTTGTCTTCGATTCCAGCGCTCAACATCACGGCATCTCCCTGAACGATGTGCGTGCTACTTACCGGCCCGGATCTGAACAACAGCTTGCTGGGAGTCTTGCTGCGCTCCCGAAGAGAAACAGTGGCTGTCATAGCGGACATCGAGCAGATGTTTCACAGCTTCGTCGTTCGAGAAGACAACAGAGATTTCTTGTGTTTCCTGTGGTTCAACAACAACGACCCCAACCGAGAGATTGCCGAGTATCGCATGAAAGTCCACGTATTTGGCAACTCACCATCCCCAGCTGTCGCCATCTATGGACTTCACCGAGCAGCAGAACACAGCTCCAGGGAACACGGAATGGATGCCAAGCACTTAGTGGAACGCGACTTCTACGTCGACGACGGCCTCGCTCTGGCTGGGTTGCGTCCCGAGGGGCAGCCGTGAGTAGAGGGAGGAGTCGTTGGCAGCTTGACTGGAGGTGGCCACTTGCTGTGTATTTAGCATAGCAGCACACTCAGCTGCTCCCTCAACCTGTAGTGCGATGGTAATTGCTCTGGACAGCAGCAGATCGTCTTTTTCCAGCAGGAGAGTCTCACGCACCTTTGCGTTGTTGGTGTGTTCGATTAGCTGGTCGCGAACCATCTCGTCCTGAAGCGCGCCAAACTTGCATGAGCTAGCTAGCCCTCGCAAATTAGCTACGTACTGCCGCACAGACTCACCAGGCAGTTGGTGTCGCTGACGGAATATAAATCGCCGAAGGAGGGCACTCTGTGGAGCAGCGAAATGGGTGCTCATAAGTCCCACAGCTTCGTCAAAGTTTGTGACGTTCCCCAGAGTCCCGAGCACACGATGACCCTCTGCTCCCAAGCAGTGTAGCAACAGAGCCGTCTTCCTAGCCTGGCTCACGTCGTCGAGCCCTGAGGCGATGATGTAATTTTCAAAACTATGTAGCCAGCGAGTCCATGGTACCGGAGGCTCGCCAGGTAACGCCAGGAAGGGGGCAGGTGGTGGGAGAGAGATATCAGCCATCCTCGTCGCCAATATTGTATTGAGAAATCACGTCAGGACACAGCGCTGTCGCTCGACACAACCTCTACGTTGCATTCTTTATTTAGACTGACACAGCATCACAGGCAGACCCGATCAAACAACCCAGAGCCCGCAGGCATCACCAAGCGATCCCAGCACAATAGAACAGCACCAAATCAAATGCAGCACTGTCGATGTGTGCAGACATAACAAGGGGCTTACCAGCGTTTCCCATTGGAAGTAACAACCCCTTTCAGCCCGCGATTTAGCAAACACCGTTCACATGTGTCGCACCGGGCATTCATGCAGCATAAGCCTCGGTTTGTAGCTAAGAGCCGTTCACAATGTGCTGCACGAGGCCTACCTACACATGTTGCTAGTGCTAGCTAACGGTAGCTAGTACAAGAAGTGAATCTCTTGTGCTGCTTAGCTACGGGTGCTTAATAGTGACGAGCATAATCGTTCAATAAACATTAGGCTCACATGCATCGAAACTGACGATATTAAATGATTCCAAGTAGAAAATTCAACAAGCCAACTAGCTAGATAGCATTTGCCTTGGCGTGGGACTGACAAGCTAGCATAAGCTAACGTGAGCTAGTGAAAATTCGCACACATTAAAATGACATCTGGATGTAACGTTATATGTATATAGACATCTCCGATATCGTTATGCAAGCAGGTGAGCGGCTAACGTTAAACCGGAATTAAGCAAGCGAGACTGTGTGGCTAGCTAGAATTAGCAGGCCCCGTTTATAGCAGCTAGCAGCAGGTCTGTCTTCTAACGTCAGCGTAGCCAATCGCTCGGTTGGTTGTCGGTGTGATAACGTGGCAATATTCGCTAACTTTTAAAAAAAAAAATATTCGCTAACTAACGTTAGCTAGCTTATGCTAGCTAGTCGTTTCCTAGCCAGGCTAGCTAGCTATGAACGTATAAACTGCCGTGCGATAACGTTATAATTAGCTTTAATCAGTCACTTAAAAATCACACCCGAGTGTGCCAAAATGTTACAAAAACATGTCGATATTCAATGTTTACTGGGGTTTTTCGCGCTTCGGCTCACTTCTTACCGAGAAATTGGCACTTGGCACAAGTTGGCCGTGAACTTGACTTCTCCTCAGGGCTCCAAGCAGTGAAAAGAAAAATGGCATAAAATCAAGAGATTTTGAGAACCAAAGTTTGGCTACGTCAGTAGTCACGTGACATACTGGATGGAAAAATAGTCTTTGGTTTTAAGTCAGTCAAATACATTGAACCAATGAGGCCCTGATTTCCATTGAATTAAAGTGAGTTTAATACATATATAGACCCAAAATATCATAAATACCATTATATCGGGTCCAATCAAATAAAAAACACGCTTTAATTGAATGGCAGCATATGATCACTTTTTACTGTGTGGATGCAAACAGTGAAACTTATGTAACCCCTTTTTCACTGGCGGGTGAAGTAATACTTGGAGTAGTATTGGTCGAGGATCAATGACCACACCGGGTTATAGAACTCAGGTTTAATCGTGGCTCAGTAGGCAGACGTAATAACCATACGTGGTAGTGGTGTAACCATAATAACAGTCCGGGTAGTACATAGCACCTATTGTAGTTCCAGTGGATATACATGGCGTTATATCACTACAACCAGCTGCACTGATGTTTGCTCGGGAGCTACAGACGCCTGTGGATCTGGTCTTTGGCAAGCCGCCAAACCCACCAGTACGAGTGCCGCCGGGCCAGGACTATGTAGACGCACTACAGGACCGGATGGAGGCTCCTCATCAGCTGGCTCCAGAAAATATGGCTTCTGCAGGGGAAAGGCAGAAGAGAGCCTATGATGTACGTTGCCACTGCAAAGAGTACCAGCAGGGGGACAACGTATGGGTGTATAACCCACGGCGAACGAAGGGACGGTCCCCAAAGCTGAACAGCAACTGGGAGGGGCCCTGCCTCATCCTGAAGAGGATCTCAGAGGTCATCTATAGAGTGAAGCTCCACAGCCGCCCTCGGATAGTCATCCTTCACCAAGATCGCCTCGCACCTTACTTAGTACAGACCAGGCTACCGGGGTCCAGGGAGGGGGTAAGGACACTGCTGGATCAAGCCAACCTCCCTGGATGTCAGCAAGGAGCTACCATTAGAGCACCTTGTTTTGGGCCAGGGAGGGGGCGGGGACACTGGGTTTACAGAGCTGGCCAGGAATGGAAACAGCGGTGACGTCGACGTCGACGGTGGGGGCTCAGACCCAGCGGATGCAGAGCCGCCCCCGTCATCCATCAGCAGCCCGCGGCAAGGAGCAGCCCGGGATGGGAGAGCTGCTCGGCGGAAGAAACCCTCATGGTGGATGGACCCATCCACATGGGATTCGGGTTAGGCCAACGGGACGTTGGTCTTTCAAGGAAGGAGGCAGTGTGGCGAATTCAACTAGAGTGTTCCTGCTCCAAGTTCATTTGCATGTTACCCACGATGCAACTGAAATGTCGATGTTTTGGTTATGTTGTGGGCTATTGAACACGTTAAAAACGGGCATATCTGTTACAGATAGCGGGGATGCGGTGCAAGGTGATGGGGACGTTACGAGAGAAGTTGATTAGACAACATGCTATTTCCCACCATGAGGGTAAAGAGTAGGCAAATAGATAAGGTCGCTTCTGTGGCCAAGAAAAGGATCAAGCTGAGACCAAAACGAATTTGTGACTGTTATGACTAGCTTGGCTTGCGGTCATTAAAAGCTTGCTTGTTAACTCTGAAAGGTTTGCTGAGAAGTCCATTATTTGACCACGTCAAAATATCATCATGTTGATTTTATGTCAACCCATTTGGCCCCGTTACACTGGGAGGAGCCATTACATATGAAGCCCCTGCCCCCCCCCCAAAAAAACAAACAAAAACAAAACAAAAATAAAAAATGATGTCAGTCATTTATTTGCGACTGTTGTGCGGACTGTGTGTGTTGAGCAGCGACCCCCGGTACACCCTTGTTACAGTCGTTTTTGCTGACCCGGAAGTTGTACTGTCAAGCAAGCGCCACAAACAACGCGCGCGGACAGCCTGGACACGGCAGCACTGGCACATCCTACAAGATTAATAAAGTGTGAGTATTAATCATATACGTTTTGATGCAAGCTGTGCCTTGCCCCTTTAAGGAGAGGGCTTAATGGGTATTGTGTGTGTGTGTGGGGGGGGGTGATGTAGACGCAGCCGTGTGTGTGTGTGTGTGTGTGTCTGTGTATTTTCTGTTTGTAGCCGCAGCCGCGGAGACTCTAGTTTGCCGACAGATAGGAAGGTAGCCACCGTTACCAGTGATGATTTGTATGCATCACGGGGAGGGGGGGGAGGGAGGCTGCCGTGTGTTAAATGGGACTGCAGTGCAGGGCAGTGGCCGGCCCGTTCTCCACCGCAGAGTTGGTCCGGACTCTTTATGAAGTTGTTACCAGCTACGAGCCAGGCTAAGCTAAATAGACTAGCGAGACACCCACCAGAGGCTTCCAACTACGGTTCGGAGCCGCGACGCTGGAGAGGTAACAGTACTAGACGTGCTGCTGCACTAGACGTTTTGTTGTTTTGTTGTGTTAAGTTACAAGTAAAGCTGAGCGTCGCTGTGTAAGTTAGCTTTTACCTAATCAACGTTAGCCAACTTGCTAAGTAGGCTGTTGCTCTGCGTGCGCGTTTTCATTTTTGGGGTAGCATGCGGCGATAGCTTTTGTTAAAAAGCATGCTAATTTGCCCTGGGAATCAGTGGAGGCTGATGGAAGTGCCCCATTTGTATCTTAACTGTCATCTTCTTCTCTCTATAGACACTGTGGGACCTGAGCAGGACCCAAACAGACCTCACCTACGATGCAGTCCCAGGTAGACCAGTATAGTATGGTCTATAATAGCAGATCATGATCCAGCTCAAGGTTATTGTAGTTCACTAAAACTGAACTAAAACCAGGTGTGAAAAGAGAAGAAAAAAAACAAAAAAAAACGTTTCAGTTCACTGAAATAAAAATAAAACTTGACTTTAGAGGAGCAAGAAGAGGAAGCGAGTGAAGGCAGAGCCGAAGATCAAATGGTGGAAGTTGAAGAAGGAAAACTGTTGTGTGGAGTTCAGGCAGGGGTTAAGACAGGCACTGGGTGGATAGTGGAGAGTTGCCGGACGGCTGGGCAACCACTGCAGAAATAGTGAGGGAGACAGCTAGGAAGGTACTTGGTGTGTCGGCAGGACAGAGGAAGGAAGACAAGGAGACTTGGTGGTGGAGTGAGGAAGTACAGCAAAGTATACAGAAGAAGAGGTTGGCAAAGAAGAAATGGGATAGTCAGAGAGATGAAGAAAGTAGACAGGAGTACAAGGAGACACAACTTAAAGCTAAGAGAGGTGGCAAAGGCAAAAGGCGTATGGTGAGTTGTATGACAGGTTAGACACCAAGGAAGGAGAAAAGGACTTGTACCGATTGGCTAGACAGACGGACCGAGCTGCAAAGGATGTGCAGCAGCTTAGGGTGATGAAGGATAGAGATGGAAATGTGCTGACGAGCGAAGAGAGTGTGCTGAGAAGGTGGAAGGAGTACATTGGGGGGCTGATGAATGAAGAAAATGAGAGAGAGAGAGCAGGTTGGATGATGTGGGGATAGTGAATCAGGAAGTGCAGTGGATTAGCAAGGAGGACGTGAGGGCAGCTATGAAGAGGATGAAGAGTGGCAAGGCAGTTGGTCCTGATGACATACCTGTGGAGGCATGGAGATGTTTAGGAGAGATGGCAGTGGGGTTTTTAACTAGATTGTTTAACTCAATCTTGGAAAGGGAGAGGATGCCTGAGGAGTGGAGAAGAAGCATACCGGTACCGATTTTCAAGAACCAGGGCGATGTGCAGAACTGTAGCAACTACAGAGGTATAAAGTTGATCAGCCACAGCATGAAGATTTGGGAAAGAGTAATCGAAGCTAGGTTAAGAGGAGGAGAGGTGACGATTAGCGAGCGGCAGTATGGTTTCATGCCACGAAAGAGCACCACAGATGCGATGTTTGCTTTGAGAGTGTTGATGGAGAAGTATAGAGAAGGCCAGAAGGAGCTACATTGTGTCTTTGTAGATTTAGAGAACGCATAAGCCAGGGTGCCGAGAGAGGAGATGTGGTATTGTATGAGGAAGCCGGGAGTTGCCGAGAAGTATGTAGGAGTGGTGCAAGATATGCACGTGGAAGTGTGAGAGTGGCGAGGTGACAGATGGGTTCAAGGTGGAGGTGGGATTACATCAAGGATCGGCTCTGAGCCCCTTCTTGTTTGCAATGGTGATGGACAGGTTGACGGATGAGATCAGGCAGGAGTCTCCATGGACGATGATGTTCGCGGATGACATTGTGATCTGTAGCGAGAGTAGGGTGCAGGTGGAGGAGAGCCTGGAGATGTGGAGGTATGCACTGGAGAGAAGAGGAATGAAAGTCAGTAGGAGCAAGACGGAATACCTGTGTGTGAAAGAGAGGGAAGACAGTGGAATGGTCAGGAGTGGAGGTGACGAAGGCATATGACTTTAAATACTTGGGGTCAACAGTCCAAAGTAACGGGGAGTGCAGGAGAGACGTGACGAAGAGAGTGCAGGTAGGGCGGAGAAGAGTGTCAGGAGTGATTTGCGACAGAAGGGTGCCAGCAAGAGTTAAAGGGAAGGTTTACAAGATGGTTGTGAGACCAGCTATGTTGTATGGTTTGGAGACAGTGGCACTGACGAAAAGACAGCAGGAGGCGGAGCTGGAGGTGGCAGAGTTGAAGACGCTAAGGTTTTCACTGGGAGTGACGAAGAAGCACAGGATTAGGCACGATTATATTAGAGGGACCGCTCAAGTTGGACGGTTTGGAGACAAAGCAAGAGAGGCAAGATTGAGATGGCTTGGGCATGTGTGGAGAAGGATGCTGAATATGGAGCTGTCAGGGAAGAGGAGAAGAGGAAGGCCAAAGAGGAGGTTTATGGATGTGGTGAGGGAGGACATGCAGGTGGCTGGTGTGATAGAGGAAGATGCAGAAGACAGGAAGAAATGGAAACGAATGATCCGCTGTGCCGACCCCCAACGGGAGCAGCCGAAAGTAGTAGTAGTAGACTTTAGAGGAAAAAACAAATAAACAAACAAACAAACAAACAAACAAAGTGAAACGATATTGTGCACTTTCAAAAGTAACTAAGATAAAATCCAAATGTTCCTCTTCGGCAGTCTGTCAAAACGATGATGACTGTGATGCAGTTTAAGCGGAGCAAGTTCACCTGTGTGTCATCAGGCCCGCATTAGAGTGACAATATCGAAATAATAGTGAAGAAGAAGACAAAAACAAAGTAAAAAAAAAGTATGGGAGAGCATGGTGAGGGCTGGTCTTGGTTTGTGCCTGCCTAGATGTGTCTATCTGAGCAGTTGGCATTGGTCTGACTTACTGTACCCTTACTGTCTTTCAGCCAATGGAGTATCTTTTCCGGGATGACTGCACTGATGCCGATCCCGAGGATGGAGTGGTTGGTGGTGGTGTCCGAGATCCCTTGCCCCCTGTCAGAAGTGAACCTCGCTGCCCTTCAGGGATTAATAAATCTCATGACATCGACCTGGTGTGATCAGGAGCTCTATATTCAGACAGTTGATCTTGTGCGAAGACTGTGTTCTTGAAGATGACAGTCCCAGGTCCCACATTTTGCAATTTTGCCCCCTCCTTTGGTAGCAAGAAATATTTTTGCTCTTTCTGTCTCTGGCCACTGAGGATGGTAAGATTCATCGATTCACACTGGTGAAGCTAGCCAGCCAGCCAGCCTTTCAGCCAGCCAGTCTGTCAGCCAGCCAGTCTGTCAGCCAGCCAGCCAGTCTGTCAGCCAGCCAGCCGCATGCATGTTCAAGATTTTGACTGCACCGTTAAAACAAGTGTGCACCGGGTACAATTTGGGATGAAACTAGTGAAAATGCCTGTTTGTGAAAGGTCTAAGTGTGTGTGTGTGTGTGTGTGTGTGTGTGTGTGTGTGTGTGTGTGTGTGTGTGTGTGTGTGTGTGTGTGTACACTTATTTGCTAGTGCAGGGGTCCAAAGCAGTCCACAGCTCAGGAGCAGAAAGTGATGGTAATAATGTTCGTTGTTTCAGAGCATTAAAACAAAGTGGATTCGGGCGTTCGTGTTGTCGTGACGCAGATTCAAGCCTGTGGTGCGTCTGCTTTAGTTTGGGGGTAAAAATGACGACTTGACTTGTGAAAGTCTTTCTGTCACACTGATGACGCGCTGCTTGCTGTTCAGTGAAGTGTTCTAGTACAACAATGTGCACACTTGAGTGTTGAACTCCTGTTCACGGTCAGTAGGTGAACTTGACATACACTTAAAAGGGTCCTTTTAAAGGTGCAGCGTTGCGGTCGGCATCACTGATACGTGCCAGCATGAAATGCATATTTGAAATGGGCAGAAGGAGGGAATTAAGTACCCCAATTTAATTCCCCAAAACGTGTTGAAACTGAATTTGTGATGACGGACAAACCCACCGCCCTCTGCTGGCTCCGTCCCTTTGGAAATGTGGGGGACATTCAAGTTTGGCTATGCAAAGTTGACTTTGTTTCCCCTTGTTGTTTTGACTTGACTAAGTAGTAAATTGTGTCGCTAATAACTCGAAATGTATAGCAAACAAATGTCAACAGCTTGGAAACATGTTGTTATTCTTTTCTGCCTTAACATGACACTGGCAAACAGCACATAAAGGAAGCGTGTTAGGTGGTAAACCCTTTAAGACACGTTTATACATCCTATCAACAAAGCCTGCGCCACATTTGATGGCTGTCGCCATAGCTTCCTTACATTCACAGTATTTCACCCAATGTGCAGTGGGAAATGTGACGGCGTGGCGCTAACAAGTGGAAAACAAATCTGCCATCCGTTCCACACGTGTGGTCGAAGCGGACGGTGATGTTAGCGAAAGTAGTAATGAATAAATAAATAGATAAACAAATAAATGTTATGCGTGCGGTACGGACGAAGACTCGGCACTCGGACAGACTTCACTGGTCTTTAATGTAACATTGTCTTATCTTGCAGACGTCCACGTGTACACGGCTACAACTCTCTAGCAACGGAACAACGCTCTTCCTCGAGGCAAGTATACATATAGTATATGTATAGAAGGTTGTGTAGAGAAGGTTGGATGATGTAGGGATAGTGAATCAGCAAGTTCAGTGGATTAGCAAGGAGGAAGTGAGGGCAGCTATGAAGAGGATGAAGAGTGGCAAGGCAGTTGGTCCTGATGACATACCTGTGGAGGCATGGAGATGTTTAGGAGAGATGGCAGTGGGGTTTTTAACTAGATTGTTTAAGTCAATCTTGAAAAGTGAGAGGATGCCTGAGGGGTGGAGAAGAAGCATACCAGTGCCGATTTTCAAGAACCAGGGCGATGTGCAGAACTGTAGCAACTACAGAGGTATAAAGTTGATCAGCCACAGCATGAAGATTTGGGAAAGAGTAATCGAAGCTAGGTTGAGAGGAGGAGAGGTGATGATTAGAGAGCAGCAGTATGGTTTCATGCCACGAAAGAGCACCACAGACGCGATGTGTGCTTTGACAATGTTGATGGAGAAGTATAGAGACTGCCAGAAGGAGTTGCATTGTGTCTTTGTAGATTTAGAGAAAGCATACGACAGGGTGCCAAGAGAGGAGGTGTGGTATTGTATGAGGAAGTCGGGAGTTGCAGAGAAGTATGTAGGAGTGGGACAGGATATGTATGAGGAAAGTGTGACAATGGTGAAGTGTGCAAGGTTGGAATGACAGATGGGTTCAAGGTGGAGGTGGGATTACATCAAGGATCGGCTCTGAGTCCTTTCTTGTTTGCAATGGTGATGGACAGGTTGACGGACGAGATCAGGCAGGAGTCTCCATGGACGATGATGTTCGCGGATGACATTGTGATCTGTAGCGAGAGTAGGGTGCAGGTTGAGGAGAGCCGGGAGAGGTGGAGGTATGCACTGGAGAGAAGAGGAATGAAAGTCAGTAGGAGGAAGACGGAATACCTATGCGTGAATGAGAGGGAGGACAGTGGAATGGACAGGATGCAAGGAGTGGAGGTGACAAAGGCATATGAGTTTAAATACTTGGGGTCAACTGTCCAAAGTAACGGGGAGTACAGGAGAGAGGTGAAGAAGAGAGTGCAGGCAGGCAGGGTGGAGTGGGTGGAGAAGAGCGTCAGGAGTGATTTGCGACATAAGGGTACCAGCAAGCATTAAAGGGAAGGTTAACAGGATGGTTGCGAGACCAGATACGTTATATGGTTTGGAGACAGTGGCACTGACGAAAAGACAGCAGGAGGCAGAGCTGGAGGTGGCAGAGTTGAAGATGCCAAGATTTTCACTGGGCGTGACGAAGAAGGACAGGATTAGGAACGATTATATTAGAGGGACAGCTCAAGTTGGACGGTTTGGAGACAAAGCAAGAGAGGCAAGATTGAGATGGCTTGGACATGTGTGGAGGAGAGATGCTGGGTATATTGGGAGAAGGATGCTGAATAGGAAGCTGCCAGGGAAGAGGAAAAGAGGAAGGCCAAAGAGGAGGTTTATGGACGTGGTGAGGGAGGACATGCAGGTGGCTGGTGTGACAGAGGAAGACACAGAAGACAAGAAGAAATGGAAACGGATGATCCGCTGTGGCGACCCCTAACGGGAGGAGCCGAAAGTAGTAGTATATATATATATATATGTGTGTGTGTGTGTATACATATACTATATACATATACACACACACACACACACACACACACACACACATATATATATATGTATATAGCGGCCCCTTACCGATGGGCTCCAACACTGGTAAATGCCTTAATTGTCAAAGGTGGGATACTACACCCCCTTCCCTTTTAAGGTAAGAATACAATCAACAACAGTGTCAACAATCATATAAGTTTCACCAGCTTCATAAAGGATTAGAGTAAAACAGATAAGTAATCTTAAAGCACGTTTTTTTTAAACATGTTAAAGTTCATCAAGTTCAGAGTTCAATCTTCTACACTAAACAGTAGTCTCCTTTGTTTGCCTCTTTTCCCTGATCGTGATTTCCGGCAGCAAATATGCCAGTGTTGTTTGTTTTGAAGCTGGTGAAGGTAGTGTACATTATTTGCAAGATATTTACAAGTTATGTGTAGCTATTTCCATGTCACTTTAATGGACTATGTGAACACTGTAGCCTGTTTTATGTCTGTGGCTGTATAATATGAGTTATATAGCATACAGTAACTGGTCTCATCTTCTGTGTCATTTCACTTTTACAAATGTATTCTTTCATGGGGATGACGACAACATTAAAGAGCATTCAACTTCACTACAGCCTCCGACTTTCTCTTGAAGCCTGTTCGCTATCTGTCAATTTGTATGCATCAAGGATAGGCAACATGGTCCAGAAAGGTCCGGTGTGGTTGCAGGTCTTTGTTCCAACCAATGAGTTATGTAACCAGCAGCATAGAACACCATAGGACTGCCCCCGTTACAGTTACACACCTGAGTCTACAAATCAAGGTCCTTAGCAAAGATTATTGGTTGACTAATAGAATGAGGTGTGTAACTGCTTGGTTGGAACAAAGACCTGTCAGGGTCTGTCGTGTGTCAGTTTCCCGTTATATTTTGATAGTCTTGTCTCTGTGTTCACGTCCTGTTCCCCGTGTGATTACCTGTCCCGGCCCTTATGTGTTTCACCTGTGCCTCGCTATCCCTTCCCTCCTGTGTGTATTTAACCAGTGCTCCCCTGTGTGTCAGTGCCAGATTGTCTTGTCTCCTAGAGCAGCATTCCAGCATTTCATGTTAGAGAGTATCCCCGTGTCTGACTGTTTCGTTCCTGGTTTCCGAGTCTCAGTCTCCTGTTTTGGTACCGTCGCCTGTTTGTTAGTCCGCCTGGTTCTTGAAGCCTTGTGCCTGCCGATTTTGTACCGCTGCCTGTCTGATTGCCTTTCTGGATTTTGACCCTTGGACCGAATTATAGACCCTGAGAACTGGTTACTGTCTGCCTGCCTGCATTTGTGTCGGCCAGTCTCTGTGTTCTTGATAGAACAATCTGGCCAAGATGGACACAGCAGAGCAGGACTCCGTGCTCGCTACCCTCGAAGTGCAGGAGCGTCGGCTCCGACAACAGGAGGAGAAGATTGAACAGGTGCGTCTGGCTGTGGCAGAAGCTTCCCAGCGCAGTGAAGCGGTGTGCGGCACAGTTACCGCTCAAGTCAACTACGTCATCGGACAGCTTCAAGCCATGGGCTCAGCCACTCACCCCTCTCAGTCAGCTGAAACCCCTGCGCCGGCCTCATCGTCAGCTCCGGCACCAGAACCGCCTCTGGCTCCTGCTCCTCCCTCAGAAGTCAGACCCGTCAGGCTCTCCAGTCCGGAAAGATTCTCTGGGGAATCCGATGACTGCCGCCCCTTCCTCTCTCAGTGCGAGCTCCACACACACACAATATGTACACTATATGTATAAAAGTTTTGGGATAACTGACCATTACACCTACGGGAGCTGTAATGACATCTTAGTCTAAATCCATAGAAAGCCATATTCCACGAAGCTCCCGGCGCACAGTTTTTGTGCCGATGTTAATGCCAGGGGAAGTTTGGATCCCTGCAGAGTCAACAGAGCGTTGGCGACTTGAGTTGCTGTTGTCCTTAAAGGCTTGCACTTTTCAATAATAGCACTTACAGTTGGTTGACGGTGGAATATCCAGCAGGGATGAAATGTGACGAGCGGACTCATTGCAAAGATGGCATCCAGTACCACGCTTGAATTGAAAATGTGTACAAGATGATATTGAAAATGAGGAAAGCATTAGGAAGGAAAGGTGATGACATATGAAGCATAAAGAATAAACGGGATGACATTGAGCCCAAAGATATCTTTTGAGCACCTAAGCTAGAGAGGACGATGTTGTGAACAGAGCTACTAGTACAGCAAGTACGCCCCTGGTACAGCAAGTACGCCGCTGGTACAGCAAGTACTGTAAAAGCGATGGATGTGTGTGAAGGAGAGATGCTGGGTATATTGGGAGAACGATGCTGAATAGGAAGCTGCCAGGAAAGAGGAAAAGAGGAAGGCCACAGAGGAGGTTTATGGACGTGGTGAGGGAGGACATGCAGGTGGCTGATGTGACAGAGGAAGACGCAGAAGACAAGAAGAAATGGAAACGGATGATCCGCTGTGGCGACCCCTAACGGGAGGAGCCGAAAGTAGTATATATATATATATATATATATATATATATATATATATATATATATATATATATATATATATATATATATATGTGTGTGTGTGTGTGTGTGTGTGTAATATATCTATACACACACACACACACACACGTATATATATAGCGGCCCCTTACCGATGGGCTCCAACACTGGTAAATGCTTTAATTGTCAAAGGTGGGATACTACACCCCCTTCCCTTTTAAGGTAAGAATATTGTGGCGAACGTAGAAGCAACGACAAAGGTAACTTTGCAGCCCCTTTATTGAACTCACACAGAAACAAGAACTTACAGAAATGTGTTACAATACATGGGGGTCATCTACTCGAACAACAAAGTTGTTCAGGGTTTCAGTTCCAAGGTTACACAACACAACAGAATGACAACTACAATTACACCACAACACATAGTAATCACATAAACACATAAAACCACATAAAACACTTACAAAACATTTAATAACAACTGACAATCTGCACGCAGTGCCTGATGGGTAAACCAGGACAATTGGCACAATTCTGACGGGGTAGCAACTTCGCTACATTACCCCCTCCAGCGTGTCGCCTGTCCTCAGCCGACAACAAAGTCCCTATAGCGAAGGGGAAGCCGTCTCCGCCGCCGCGGGGTCACGGGTCCCTGTTCCCCACTGTCTGTCCGGTTGGTAGGGCCTGTGGGTGTAGGAGGGACCGTCCCGGATGGGCTAAACTGATCTACAGGTTCTTCAGCCAAGGGGCGGTAAGGTGCCAAACAGTCCCGGTGCAGAACTACCACCCGCCCCCGGACACACAGTTTCACCCGGTACACAACATCTGAAAGCTGCTCCAACACCTCACAGGGCCCCACCCACTGGCTGGCGAGCTTGGGGGAGACTCCTCTCTTCCGGATTGGGTTGAAGACCCACACCTTTGCTCCTGGGGTGAAGGAGCGGCCCTGACAACGAGTGTCATATGCCCGCTTTTTTTTTTGCACCTGCCTGTTCCTGATGCTGCCGAGCAAACACTTGTGCCTCGGCCAGACGTTGTTGGAGGTCCCGCAGGTACTCGAAACCGGGTATCTTGGGAAGGTCAGTACCCGGGGGCGTGCCAAAGGCTAAGTCCACAGGGGTCCGCAGTTCTCTCCCGAACATGAGCGCGGCCGGTGTACACCCGGTACTTTCTTGTACCGCCGACCGGTACGCCCACAGGACCAGGGGTAGATGACAGTCCCAGTCTCGCTGGTGCCGTGAGGTGACAATAGCGAGTTGTGTTGTGAGCGTTCGATTGAACCTCTCCACCAGTCCGTCGCTCTGGGGGTGGAGGGGCGTGGTCCTGGTCTTCTTCACCCCCATGCGTTGACACACCTCAGCGAATACCTGTGCTTCGAAGTTCCGCCCCTGATCGCTGTGTATTTCTTCGGGCGCACCGAACCGACAGAACATCTCACACACCAGCCGCTCGGCTGTAGTGGCAGCGCTCTGGTCTGGGACCGCATACGCCTCAGACCATTTGGTAAAGTAGTCCATGGCCACAAGGACGTACCGGTTTCCGTTGTCTGTGGTGGGAAATGGGCCAAGAAAGTCCACACCGACCCGTTCCATGGGGGGCCCCCACCTGATCTTGTTGTAGAGGGGCATGGGAGCGTCTGGTTGGTCCTTTCTTGGCAGTGCAGGCATCACAACAGTGCACAAAAAGTTCAGTGTAATGCCTGCATCCGGCCCAGTGGAACCGTTGGCGCAGTTTGTTCAGCGTCTTTGCCACCCCATAGTGACCTGCCCCCACCGAGCCGTGGGCTGCCCGTAGCACTCGTTGGCGCCAGTCCTTGGGCACCAGTAACTGCCACACACTTCTTCCCCGGCCCGGCGCTTGCCAGACTCAGTACAACGGTCCATCACGCCGGGCCAAGGTGGCCCACTGGGAAAAGTAGGCCTTGGTCTCCACCGACATGGCAGAGACAGCTTGCCAGTGGGGGTGTGCCTTGGCGTCGACCCACTGTCCCACCCTGGCCAGGGTGGGATCACTATCCTGCGCTGTTTGCCACTCCTGCTTGTCCATTGCCATCAGCCACGCCTCCTCTGGCTCAACCTGCCGCGTGGTGGATACTTGGAGGATTGCTCTGTCTCGCTCCTCTTGGCGCTCACAATGTCTACAATCCTTGCGGGGACGACGGGAGAGGGCATCTGCATTGCTGTGCAGGCGCCCGGCTCGGTGCTGGGTCTCAAAGTCGTAGCTCTGCAGCTCCTCAATCCACGTAGCCACCTGGCCTTCGGGCTCCTTAAAGCTGAGCAGCCAGATCAGGGCCGCATGATCCGTCCGCAGGAGAAAGGTCTGGCCATAGAGATAGGGGCGAAAATGATTGAACGCCGCGACCACCGCCAGGAGCTCGCGTCGTGTAATGCAGTAATTGTGTTCAGGGCAGCTCAAGACACGACTGTAGTAAGCCACCACTCTCTCTCCCCCAGCAACTTCCTGAGACAGGACGGCCCCCAGCCCCACATTGCTGGCGTCTGTGTCCACGATGAAGCGGCACTTAGGATCAGGAAGGGCCAGGATGGGTGCAGTGATCAAGGCGGTGCGGAGCCGGGCAAAGGCGGCTGCACAGTTGTCGTCCCAGTGGAACTCCCGTCCCTTCTCGGTGAGACGGTGTAGGGGACTGGCAACGGAGGAAAAGTTGCGGACAAAACGTCGGTAGTAGGAGATGAGCCCCGTGAAGCTGCGCACCTCGCTGACGTTTCGCGGAACTGGCCATTTCTCGACCGCCTCCACCTTAGTAGGATCAGGGGCCACGCCCTCTGCCCCCACCACATGGCCCAAAAACTTGGTCTCACGTCGAAGGAGGTGGCATTTCTTGGGGTGCAGGCGCAGGCCCGCCCCCCCAATGGCTGGGAAGACCTGACGGAGGTTCTCTAGGGCAAGCTCGAAGTCAGCGGCATGAACCAGAAGGCCATCAAGGTAAACCACGCACCGGTTGCGGGGAATGTGAGCCAGCACCCTCTCCGTTAGTCTCTCGAACGTGGCGGGGTCATTGCAGAGACCAAAGGGCATCACACGAAACTGCCAGAGTCCCTGACCGATGGTGAAGGCCGTCTTGGGTCTGGCTTCTGGTGCCAGCTCCACCTGCCAGTAACCGCTCCGTAGGTCAAGTGAGCTGAACCACTGTGAACCTGCGATGTGGTCCAGAGCGTCGTCATTGCGGGGCAAGGGGTAGGAGTCCTTGCGAGTTGCATTGTTCAGCCGATGAAAGTCCACACAGAACCTCCAGGTGTCATCTTTCTTTTTGACCAGGATGGCAGGGGCGGCCCAAGGGCTATTGGATGGCTCTATCACCCCGGCCGCAGCCATCTCTAGAATCATCCGCTCTGCAGCTTCACGCTTGGCAAGCGCTAACCGGTAGGGTCGCAGTCTAATGGGTGGGGTTGTACCAGTGTCGATTGTGTGCTGCACCAGGTTGGTCTGGGTGCACTCCTCTTCGCGTGCAGCGAAAATCTCAGCGAACTGTTGGAGCAGGTCTTTCAGCTGTTGACTCTGCTGAGGGTCCAGCCCTTCACTGCTCCGCTGATACAGCTTCTGGATGGCGGCAACAGTGTCCGGCGAGGGTGTCTGAGGAACGGTAGCCTCGATGAGGGTCGTCGTCATTGTTGGTGGGCTAGGCAGTGTCGTCATCCCCTCGGTTGGCAGTGGAGATGGGGGCGGCGGCGGCATGGTGACAGGTGGAGTTGGCTGGATGTGGATACGTCCCACCTTCCTCTCTGGACGGCGCCGGAGGGCCAGGGTCTCTGTGCCAAGGTGAATGGCATTACTCGACACATCGACCAGAGCCCCCCGGCGAGTCAGCAAATCCAGCCCGATGATGCGAGGGTCTTGTATTTCAGCCAACCAAAACTCGTGGGTGGCTGCAACTTTCCCTGCCCGCACCTGCAGTGCTCTCTTCCCCAGCATGCTGGTTAGTTCCCCAGTCACAGTTCTGATTTTACGGGTGGTGGGCCTCCACTCTGTCTCTGGCAGCACCCCTGGACGCACAATGGAGATGGTGGACCCTGTGTCCACAAGGGCCCAGCAGCGGTGTCCACCAATGGAGCAACAAAGAGAGAGACCGTGTGCGTGGCCCACTCTGCCGATCTGGGAAGAGTTCTTAATGGGGGATATGGTCGGTCGGCTGGGTAGCAGTCTCCCCGCGGTGCCACCCCATTCTAGTTTTCCGACTGGGGAGTGCTACGGCGTCGTGGTGCAGGGGCAGGGCAGTCACGGGCCTTGTGCCTCGCTTCTCCACAGCGGTAGCATGGATCACGAGGCGACCAGGGTCTGAAGGGTGGTTGGCATCGGCCTGGTTGCTTTCGGCGTGGTGACGGACAAGCCTGGCAGACGACCCCTCTTTCGACGTCTCCTTCATCTGCGTGGACCTCAGCCTGACGCACTCGGGGTCTTGGTTGGTTGTGTGGGGCCATCACAGCCTCCACCCACTCTGCCTCTTCCAATGCAGTCTTGAAGGCTGTAGGTGCCGTGATGCGGAGGTGCTCCTTCAACCTCTCTGGGGTGAGCCCCTGGATGAAGGCACTCAGGGCTAACTCGTCACGAGCTGCTGGATCAAAGGTGGGGTAGCCACGATGTGCAAAGAAGTGCACGTCTGCTGCATAGGTTCCCAGGGTCCCGCCCTCTTGGCGGCGCCGGCGGGCCAGTCGGTCTCGCATGCTGTCAGTAGAGACCCGTTGACCAAAGCAGCGGCCAGTGTCTCGTAATCCTGCTGTTCTGACGGCATAAGGTCGAGCAATACCTGCAGCGCATTCCCTTCGAGCGCCAGGGCAACATGGGCATCAGTGTCTTGGGTGCTCCACTGGTTGTGACTTGCTATCAGTTTCACTTGAGCTAGGTATGGCTCCAGGGCTGTGATGCCCGCATACCGTGGGAGCTTGAAGATGCTTGGGGATGGCAGCATCACACTGGTTACTGTCTGCCTGCCTGCATTTGTGTGGGCCAGTCTCTGTGTTCTTGATAGAACAATCTGGCCAAGATGGACACAGCAGAGCAGGACTCCGTGCTCGCTACCCTCGAAGTGCAGGAGCGTCGGCTCCGACAACAGGAGGAGAAGATTGAACAGGTGCGTCGGGCTGTGGCAGAAGCTTCCCAGCGCAGTGAAGCGGTGTGCGGCACAGTTACCGCTCAGGTCAACTACGTCACCGGACAGCTTCAAGCCATGGGCTCAGCCACCCCCCCCTCTCAGTCAGCTGAAACCCCTGTGCCGGCCTCATCGTCAGCTCCGGCACCAGAAGCGCCTCTGGCTCCTGCTCCTCCCTCAGAAAGAAGTCAGACCCGTCTGGCTCTCCAGTCCGGAAAGATTCTCTGAGGAATCTGATGACTGCCGCCCCTTCCTCTCTCAGTGCGAGCTCCACACACACACACACACACGATATGTACACTATATGTACAAAAGTTTTGGGATAACTGACCATTAGACCTACGGGAGCTTTTATGACATCTTCATCTAAATCCGTAGAAAGCCGTATTCCACGAAGCTCCCGGCGCACAGTTTTTGTGCCGACGTTAATGCCAGGGGAAG